>NC_142819.1:2171344-2471344 GCF_057945365.1 Rhopilema esculentum | reverse complement strand
ACCAGAGTTGAAGATTTAGAAATAAAGTTAAATTGAAGTATGCGATAATACTAAAATTACCATTTTCAACTTTATCAAAAGCAAACAGAACGCCAATAGATGAGCAAAGAATGAGGAACGCTAGCCCGTCAGCAATTGTCTTTTGTAGAAAATACATTTCTAAAACGAATGGATTGAAACGCTGTAGGATAAACAATATAAGATAAATGACAATGGCCACTCTTCGTTGGAAAAGCGATTAGGCCTCCTTTTATTGATAAGAATATAGACCACCTGAACTTCTTCTCCTCCAGATGTAATTTTTATCAAAGAATACTTTGTTTGAATGGCAAAGTCAAGTTGAATTTATAATACATAAGCTTTTAAACAAAAAAAGCTACAAAAAAACATATAAAAATAAAACCCAAATTTTAAAAAGCTCAGTTATGTTGTACATAAAGGAAAGAATAATTATTAAAATCACTACAGGATATTCTCATTAAGAAGTCAGCTTCATTCAGAAAAAAATTAAGATGTATCTTTGCCTTGAATACTGCATCGTGAAGGAGGCTATATGAAAATCTATTTGTTGATTATGTGTTGCAAAACTGAAAAGACGCGTGCATTTACCTTAAAAAGTTTGCTGCAAACTAATCCGAGGTCAATGTCATTAAAAAAGCTTCCATTAAGAAATTCCCCTGGATTTTGTTCAGCTTTTGATAGATCTGCTTCAATAGTGTTGTAAGTGCTCCACTTTTGAAGATGAAGTCACAGAACCATTGCAATCTTTGCTAGAATGATACAGCATCAACTCTAACATTAAAGTTGGCAAAGAGATTAGTCGCTATTCTTGCAAGGCTCTACCCTGCTCCAAACAAGCACCAATAGCACCTCAATATTTCTGTCTTGCCAGTTTTGCTCGTCATAAATAAATGCTTCTCTCTAAGCTTTATTGCCATAGTAATGCAGTATTAACGGTAAGCCCTTAGTTACACTTTCGCCACTAGAAAGTTGTTATCAGCGTCAAATTAGGCAGGTAGCTTTGATACTTA
The DNA here is from genome assembly GCF_057945365.1 of Rhopilema esculentum. NCBI lineage: Eukaryota > Metazoa > Cnidaria > Scyphozoa > Rhizostomeae > Rhizostomatidae > Rhopilema > Rhopilema esculentum. Next base: position 2,470,313 of record NC_142819.1, on the reverse strand, counting down.
AAACATATAAGGAAGTACTTATCATGGTATCAGATAAAGTTAAAATGATAGAAACATGGTATAGAGATATTGAAAATGTTGAAATAGGAGAACAATAATAAGCCATTACCCTTGTTATCTTTTTTCTAGATTTAAGAAGTCTTACACTGATTCTAACCTTCTTTTCTACTTAAATTATTAATACACTTCAGTTTCGGTTTATAGATTCATGAGACACCTACTGATTTTTCTTCTTCACATATTATGATATAATAATGAATGTATCTAAGAAAGTGATTAGAAACTACCTATAATAAGTGTACTTTTGAGTCTATCAGAGAAATGCAAGACAAATTTTGTGAAAAGTTACAAAACTGAAGTAAATGCCTAGTTTTCTAATTCTTTAATGTCTACAAACTCATAGATGTAGGAGTGAATAGCATTGATCTTTAAAAATGATAAGCATAAAAATGATTTTTAGATATTCTATTGTAAAAGACTTTCAAGAGCTTTGAAGTGATAGCTTCAGATACTTTTAAGAATCATAGCTTTTTGACGATAAGCGTAAAATTTGATACAGAGTCACACCAAAAGTGAGAATAACATGCAAAATTAATAAAAGCGGACAATGCAATGAAAACTGTAATTAATCTCACCTTATTTTTTTAAAAAAGGCGTCATCACTATCCGAGCGTATATTTATCTCGTAAAAGTTTCTCAATCTTAAGTTGCTTATCTTTAATGGGAATTTTTAGAAGCTTTTTGCAATTTGAAGTAGTGCGATTTTACAAAATGATTCATCATTTTAAATGAAAGTAAAATTCAACTGCGTTTTGAAAGGCACGGCGTCTATGCATGACTTGCAGAGTATTGTGAAGGTTACAAGTAGTTACTGGCAGTTTCCTAGAGCTACTGCATAGTTTCTCAAAAGCGCTTCTTACCATGGTAAACCATTTTAGATATGGTAAATGTAATTCATGGCCACACTCTTATTTCTCGTTAATAAAAAACACTTTTTCATAAGCATCTTTTCGACTTTCATTGTTCGATTATGCCCAAACCTTAATGCATGGCTACCTCGATATAATTTATCCGTATTCACAATCTTTGTGTTATCATTTTTACTAACCACGATTTTCACACCCTGAAAACCATAATTTCAGACCAAAACATAAGTAAAATAGAAGCAAGTCTACCTTGATTTCTTATGATAACTCCTTACAGTTCTAACTCCTTATCACTTCTTAAAAAAAACCGATTAAGAAAAGATTGTCTAGTTTCTCTAAGCCATCTTTCCCTTTTGTTATGGCTTAATTGTTAGACTATCTATACTTGAATCCCTGCATTTCAAGCAGGTTTTGTTCTACTGTTATTTGTTTGCTTAGTGACATAGAAATGTTCTTAATAAAACTTTGATAGTTATCCGTTGGAATCAAATATAATATTTCTTTTATTACTTAATTTTTGCTGAGTTTACTCAATCGACATAATGTTGTAGGCTCCAAGAAATGTATTTTAAGTCAGACAGAATTTGACAATAATCTAACCATCTTTATGTCAAAATCGATCCCGATCAACAACTCCCGTTGCAGCGAGAAAAATTCTAAAAAGAGAAAATATTTTCAAATAGACGAATGTGTACAGAAATTTGCAAAAAAGTATAATTGACAAAAAGTGCGTGTGTTATTGAAATTAAATAAAGTGCAATCTTGGTTGTAAACTGGTTATGATAACAAGTGAACTTTAGTACGCAAAACGTCGTGTTATGGTGAAAAAAGTAGAAAAATATCTAGCAAGTACGAGCTATTTTAGATTATATCTTGTGTAAAAAACAAACGGAAATAGAGATGATTTATATTCGACAATTGCGGAAATTTATTTTCACATTGAGCTAGTATTATCAAAACCCTCTAATATTCGATAACCATGACCGTCCATTGCCCTTCAGCTTAATGTCAAGGATAAGAAAAGGATTTCAAAAACAATATACCCATTACTATTAGATAGGGTTGGGTTGTATTCCTTTTCTAATTAATTGTAAATTGAGAGTACATAAATACCATAGAAAACTCGAAGCTCATTCAGTTGCAAAGCCTTATGATTGACCAACAATTCATCTTATGACCAGCAAAAGGATTTTAAGATAAAACTTGAAACGCCAAGTTTTCGTATAATAGTATTGATGTTGTGTTTTGTTATAGCTTAGCAATGTATCACCAGGCAGGATCGAACTATCCGCGGTGCCTGAACTAAGCTTAATTTAGCTGTTCTATGGCAAGTATGATTTCAGTTAATTAAGTTTAACTCAGTAAGTGTATGCCTATAGCTTAACAAATTATTAGGAAAAACATGTTTTAAATTAATAACAAAGTAATCTGATCTGAAAGGTCGTTTTCACAAATGTAAGAACGATCCATGTAGACAGATGTTCAGATATTCAGTTTCAAAACATGGTAAATAGATTGAAGGATGTTTCACTTCCGAGTTCGTATTTGCAGCCGTTTGATGTGATTGTGTAGAGAGATAGATCACCAGACATTGACCAGCACTGTCCATTTTTCATTACAGCGAATGTTTTCGAGCCATGCTTTACCGAAGCTATTGCACACTTTGATATGATGATGGAGGATGTTTGTTCAGTGATCGGTTGAGCCCTTAGGGTTGAAATCAAGAAAATCAGTTGCTGCTCGGACAAAAGAAAAGTCAACATCCATGTAGGTATTTTAGTTTGCTGTAAAAATAGAAAATGCTAGCATTCTTGGTTTGTTTTAAAGTACTGATTAGAAATCTGAGGGTGGCAAATGCAGGGATATAGTGCTATGCAAGGAAGGCTCCTATGCAAAATATTACAAGAAATACCAAACGTGGAATTTTCTCAAAGGGTTCATAAGGTTTCAAAGAGCATTCTCAAGCCCCCTTGCGTTCCTCTAGCACTACGATCTTGGATAAATGGAAAATTTTTCATAAAATTTCTGAGTAAATTGGATAGTATTAGCTAGAGCTACTCCAACAACTGGAGCCAGCCTCAATGTTTTTGTTTTTGAATAATTTGAAGCTAGGGTGTTTGATATTGTTCTTTATTCAGCAATGATATTTTTCAGGGACATCCTATCGATTGTTCCTTAGACAGTTAAATAACAGTTTTGTAAGAGAGAAGATATAGAATGTTCCAAAAACTGTAGGTTGGCATGTTGCTTTATCATTCACTACTTTTTTTGGCTGATTGAGACTCGGCGTCTTTATAAAGCGTACTATTTTGAAAGTATATAACTTTGTTAAATTTTTCGAAACTTATTCAAATAGTAGTTCAACCAAATGAAAAGAAAACTTGAATCCATACCAGTTTGCTTCTCCATTGAAGTTATCCATAAAAGCTTTTATTTCTTTCTTGTAATCCGAGATTGCAAAACACCCAACATCTATTGCTGGTGAAATTGTTTCTAACTCTAAAAAATTAAATATATCAATTTACAAACCAAGGACCAAAAGCAGGTGTGCAAATAACCAGGGATGCAGTGATATTCTTTTTTCTCGAACGATATTGAAACAGTACTTGCGAAACAAAATTATTACACAGAGTTGATCCTGTGCTAGCTAATTTCCAATTATTCTTAAAATTCTTATTTCTAGCATTAGGTCAGAATTCTTTAAATTCTGGATAAAGGATGGTTTCACACGAGGTCAAATCCACACTCTCAATAATTCTTATTAAAGACAAGACAAAAGTTGGCAGCTACGCCAATTCAAAAAAGCTTTTTAAATATTACCACAACTCTAGATACCAAGCAGTTTGTGCAGCTATATTCATTAAACTTGATAAACCTGTCTCACCAAAAGTTTGACTGGGTATGGAAGTGTTGAAAGTCATTTAAGGACATCACAATTACAATTGATAGCGTAGTGAGAGGGAATGTACGCCCTCAAGGTCAAAGGGTGGTCTTATCTGATTTTCACTTGACCCCCTCCCCCCAAACTTACCACCCGGTTATGAAGTGGGTCTGGAAAATAATTTTCCTTTATGACCGTCCGAATAGCTAACATTAAGTAAATGCAAACTGAGACTTGAAATGTCTCGCTCTAATATTCTGAAACCTGGATGTCCGAATCACCCCCCCCCCCCTCCACCAATATGTCTGATTTTACCCGAATTCATTGAACCCCACTCCCCCCTTTAGCTTGGATGTCGTTCATGAATGGTCCCCAAACTATTTACAAAAGTGATTTGCCCCTCTGACTTTGTCAGTTTTTCCGTAGATACCATTTTCCAGCATGGTTCAGGTCATTTGTTTGGCATACCAAGTTGTACTGCTATAAAACAGCTTATGTAATAGCAAAACATCTCTCCTGAAAATGATCGATTTCAAGCAAAAGTGCCTCTTCATCCAGAAAAATGCTTAGGATTTTATGCATATGCAACGTTAATTTGCTTTCATTTTCAATGGTGCAACGCTGAATGCATGAATATATCGTCAGTAAAGAATGCGGTGAGAAAAGAATTCGAAAAGAAAAGCTTACTTGTCTCTGAACCAAATCTATAGACAAAGTTTATTGAAGGTCCACCCGTTCCTTTATAGCAGTTCTTAGAACTCCCATACATGAAATATTTCTCTGCTACAGAATCGCCCCCAGCCCAACATTCTCCATAAAATTGAATGGAAAAGTAAGTAAACTTCATTTTGAACTTTTTCTCTGTTTCCTGCTTTCTCACTTCATCGGCGCAACTCTGAACAGTTGGAGACATATTTTGCCTGCAAAAACATAGATTTATGAACATATAAAGTTTTAGGACTTGGTGGACTAAAATTAGACTTAATAAAGAAACGAAAGACTCTTGGAGAGGCAACCTGTTCCATGCACCAATATTCAAGATAATGAACATACGGATTAATACTTCAGGACTGATTGTTTCAAATGTTGACAATGAATAAGAAAGAATCAGGTAGATACTGTAGAGTCATAGTGGAGTGGCGTGGAGCCAAAATATACTTGATTCAAGAATTAACTTTAAGATCATTTAATCAAATCTTCATTCAATTTTGATAAAGTGAAGAAAATTTAAGACATTTTATAAAGAAAAATCACATCAAAATTCGTCTTTGCGAAAGTAGTTTTGAAAAAATCGCGAGCAATTGAGAAATTCCCTGTCCCTTTATTTGTTAAATGAAGGTGGTAGCAATACAGAAAACCCCCAAGTTGGATTCCCAAATAGTTTGCCAGGTACTATACATGTACAATTGTGAGTCAGTTGTGTCTTGATTAGGCCAGTAAGGTATAAAACAGCTACTGAGAATTCTTTGCTGAAACATTTTTTGAAAACCTACCAGTTGATTTGGTTTCGAAAGTTTTTGACAAAAACAGGCAATGCTGGACTGCTCTCTCTTTCATTGTAACAGCCAAGGCCAAAGTAGCCTTTGCTCTCAACGCTTCGTCCTGAAAGAGAATAAGATACTCAGCATCAATAGGACAGTAAATTTTTTAATACGAGACAAATTTTTTAATGATATTGGAATTATACCAAGTGAGTTTATAGAATTGAGAACTTAGCGCAAGAAATTATGATTAAAAACAGATTAAAGATTAGGAATTAAGAAAATAACAATCTGCAACTTTTGCATTTGAAAAGTTCCCGCGGGTCATCGAATCTCAAAACAAACATAGCTTTTCTGGCAATGAAATAAAAATCTTTCATACTTTGAATATATTGACAATAAATAGAGATTTACTTTTCCTGCAGGCTGTGTTTGCTGTACATTCTTCCTGTGGAGGGACTTTAACTTTTGCCTTCATGCATAACAGTCCGCTTACATGCAGCTTCTCCTTATTTACGCATTTAAGTACCATTATTTTCTTCCCTAAAAATAAATATTTCCTTTTAAACGTCAAAACTATTATAAATAAAGTCAGAGGAAAATATTAAATTAGAATCAATTGCATTAAATTAAATACAGTCGCAGCTTTAAAGCAAAAGTCTGTATAATTTTATGTCAGTTCGAAGGCCGTCTCAGTCACTGGCATAGCGGAGGTTGAACATTGGGGGGAACTTAGTATGGGACTTGCCCAAATACTGAGTGAGCCTGAATAGGCATGCCCGAGTGGGCTTGAATTTCAATAACTTTTGCCTGAATGAAGGTAGGGGGGGGGGGGGCTAGCAGCTATGTATCCTACGCCTATGGTTTCAGCAATCCCCTTTTCTCCTTAAGGCAAGCTCTTTCACCAAAACAGGAGAAGAAGGAATTTTGTTCGTATTGATGTTCAAGGTCACTGTGTTGAATCATTTCGCTGGATAGGATATGTGTGAAGAAAAAATACAACGGTCTATAACTTTACTCGAGAATGAAATCTCTAGCAAATGCTATATCAACCTGTCTAGATTTATTTAGTGGTTCATTGAAAATAATTACAATATAGAAAGGTCAAATCATTAGGACGTAACTAAAGGTTTCAGAACCATCAGTTGATGCACAAAAGAGCGCTGAGGGTCGCGACCACCGCTATTTGGAGTTTATAGAATAGCGCCTCCATTTTGACGTCAAAAACATAGTCCCACAAAAAATAAGCGTGAAGTTTATAAAGATAGATATCACCGGAAAAGACATAATTTGTCTCTAATTTGCAATGTAATTACCAGTTCCACAAGTAACAGAGCAGTATCCATATTGTGCTTCCCAGAAATAAGATGGACATGCATCCATAGTGCATGCTGTAGACCCAACTGTTGGCTTTTCGTCTTTGCAATAGCTCTCTTCAAACTCTACACCGTCCGCGTCTCTAACGCACTTAGCTGTTCCAGTTTTTACACCTACGAAAAGGCATCAACGATTATCTCAATGTGAAGCATTTCTTTAAACCAGAAGAGAGAGGGTTTAATTCAATGCATATTATCATGAACATGTGCTGTACCCTAGCTTTGTCTAAGAGAGTAGAATTCTCAGCAGTTTCCTTTGCTGAGGATGGGGCTGACTAAAACTCATCGCTGCTTCTTTTACTGTAGGCTGCATACAAATGATTAATTATCACAAACCCGATATCCCCTTACCACAGAATAGAGTGCCCTTACCTGAGCCACACGTCACACTGCAAGCACCATAAAAAACACGGAAAGAATAGGTTGCAGGACATTCGCCTTCGTTGCACTGCAAGTCCCCTGGTTTTGGGACAGTATCAGGACACAGGGCATTATCCACAACTTTAGATGAGTCAGTCTCTTCACATTGAACTGTAGGCTTCTTGATTCCTACAAAAAGATAATAAAATAGGCATCTTAGTTTTCTAGGGAAATACTCTCCGTTTAGCAAGAATCTATTTATTATCGCAGTCAATGGCAATTAAACAGGCGAAAAGTGAAAAAACACCCATTCGTTATATCCATCGTAATTTCGATTTGTGAATTTACAAAATGAGAAGTGACGTTTAGAGAAAACTGAATTCCATAATTCTCTATGTTCTTGCTTCCAAGTTATGGAACTCTTGTTTCTGTTATCGAGCAGTTTTGTTTATAAAACAGCTCTTGCTAACTTTACAAATATTTGTGATAAGAACCCCATAGCATTTTGTTTCAAGGTTGCATGTTTAAATTGATAGTTTTTTAAGGGCCGACATGAGAACAAATGCAATTTGCAAAAATGATAGCAAATATATGTTGAAAGTAAATGAAAAATTGCTGAATTGAAGAAAATTTATTAATAGCTGCTTAATGCAGAGCATATGGTTTGATACTTTGTACCATTTCTTCCACAAACCAATAGAAATGTTTCACATTTTAGGTGTTATCAATGCAAATATATAACCGTGTATGGGAAATTAATAGGTCTGAATTAAATTGCTAGCAAGACCATTGGCTTGGTTTTGTAGCGACCATTGTTAAACGTATTCATGTTTCCCATTGTAATCTTGTCATTCATCTCCAGCGAAATGAAAACTAATTCTCTACAAAACTAGGTATATAGACACAAAACGAGTGGACGCGACAAGGGTGTTGTTGACAACGTAACTATGGGTACGTAGACCATGAAAGGTGTGAATGACAAGATTACAATGGGAAATATGAATACGTTTAACAATGGTCGCTACAGTTTAACTGGAATTGTTTTAGATTTCCAAAACAATTTCCGTAGATATGCTGCCACAAAAATTGTTAAGTAGACACAGTAAAAGCGTAACTATATAGATAATGATGAAATGAAGTCTTATTACCAAGTAATTTCCTAGTTAGACATTTATGAACAGTTTGTAACAAACCTGTGCCACACGTTACGCTGCAAGTACTGTAAACAACATTCCAGGAGTATTTTGGAGGGCAATCGTTCATTTTACAGCTCTCTGGTTGACCAGCAGAGGGTTTTTTCGATGCATCACAGTCAAGATCAGCAACCTTGAACATATCATGTTGCCTGTAGCAAGCAATCACTGAGGTGATAGTTCCTTTAAAAAGAAAATTGTAGATTCGCACTTTTTTCATAATTGACAAAACTGAAAAAATAGGCACAACTTTTTAAAAAGAACCAGAAAATATTTGTCGGGTCTATGATATAAACTTTAGGTAACACCAAGCTCTAGCGTTCTTACTTCAAAATTGATTTTTCAATAATTGAGTACAACAAATTGTAATGATAAGAACCGTTTACATGCCATTTGAATTGCCAATAGCACGGTTGATCAGCTGATAAAATCTGCTCTGTTTTGAAAACACATCTTTTACATTTTAAAAAACACGTTTTTCATAACCTTGAATGACCTAATGCTGTCCTAAGCTGTAGGCAAATCAAGCCTTGATGTTGTTTCAAATGTGTTCAGCGGATGACAATGTGAGATATCAAATTGAAAACGTGTTGAAGATTTTTTAGCTCGATAAATCATGGAAAAGTATTGATAAGGGCGTTGTCAAAATTAATAACATTGATCAAACAAGTTTGATAATGTCAAATAACAGCTTTGCAAACGACAATCATGGGAGAAGATCAGTAACAAGAACCTCTAATTGGAAACATATATCAGTTTTATAACATTTTGAAAACAAAAATGGTTGAATGACTTAAATGAACTGAAACAGACTTTTGAAGAATATAAATTGACAAATTGACAAATAAGCAAGATATGTGATCAACCATGATAATGATTCGAATAATTTTATTATTAAAGGTTGGCGTCGTATGGCACTAAGTTAATGCCAGCGCTTATTGATAAAATTGCAATAGCGTATATATACTGGTAGCTAATAACACTTTGCGGATGGAATTTGTGGCACTTCTGCTTTCTTTAAAGGCAATCTGTCTCGTTGTGGATTGGTTAACGAGAACAATAGCTGGAACAATAACCTAAACACAATTCCAGTGCTCCGCCATATTTTGTACAATGCGATAAATTAAAGGGGAACTTGAAACAATAAAAAATCCCTTTGTTCTTATAATCAGTCAACGTCGTGACAGATTGCCTTTAAGCTATGTTTGACAAGAAAACTCACTGATCAAGGATTGGTCGTATATATAAATGCCACAAATTCTCCAAAATTTCAGTAAAAATAACTGCTGCCCAAGGGAAAATAAGCCTTTACTCTATTGTTTAACAAAAATAAGTTTTTACCTTGGCTTCGATGTCTATATCAATTTGGGCAATACCTTCAAATTATTGCTGATATGTAGAAAAACCTTAAATCAAGCGATTTCAGTACCTGTTCCACAAGTGACACTACAGAATCCTTTAGTCACTTTCCAAATGTATTGTATTGGGCAGTCCCCTGCATGACATGCTTTTGAAGATGGCGGCTTTTGGTCGGCGATGCAGTTACCATCAGCAACAACACTATTGTCATTTTGACTTACGCACGTGACGTTGAATGGTATTGTACCTGAATGGCAAAAACAAATGTTTGATTTGTAATTGCGTTTCATACCAATCGTTACATAATGGCATTCAAGATATATTTCAGATCCTCAGGCGCGCAACTACGGGGGGGGGGGGTCCTGGGGGTCCAGACCCCTGCCCTTTTTCTCAAAAGGGGAAAAGTGCCCTTTTTTCTTGGAAAATTGCTTGAATATTTTGATTATTACGCTAAAATGGTTGGTCATACAGTAAATGACACACTCCGGAGATGTGATGGACCTCGCAGGAATACAGATAAATTATTTAGTCAATTTTTCACGTACTTGTTGGGTCGAACGTCATCATGTTGCAGTAATAGAGTCTATCTTCAAGCCCCAACTCTACAGCGTGTTTTATGATGCGCTACGCACTGGTTTTGAAGAAGGATGGTTTTTGGGACTCAAAAACCAAAATAAAGGCATAAGATTTTGAACGGGATAGAGCCTCTACGACTTCTGGTAAGAAGTTACAAGAAAGAAACCAAGACATTTTTCAAGCCTGTCACATAGTTGACAGGGTCATAGAAGACCTTTGCATGAAACGAGCGAATGCAGAGAAACATTTTCGGACTGGTATTAGCAAGCAGTAAAGATAGCACAAAAAGTTGATGTTCAGCTGTTCCGTTCCTTGTCAGTATTACAAATCAGTTGAAAGCTAGACTTGGAGACAGAAACCAGCTGAAGGCAAGGCTCGTGGAACTGTTCAACCTCCTCCCACTGTAGTACGAAGCAAAGAATTCAATAATAATATTTCAAAGAGCAAAATGTCTTCGGATATGGAAGATGATGGGCTGCTATTCAAAAGTGAGCTGGCGCTGGGAAAAGGAGATGACAGCAGGGTCGCCGAGAGGGGGACAAAGGGGCAAACTGCCCTAGGGCCTCGAGGTCTAGGGAGCCTCACAGAGCAATGAATTTTTAAATGGAATTTATTAAAAGTAACAAAATTACAATTAAAAAGTAAAACATCTTAAACGAATTAGTGAATTTAAGCTATTTGCAAGGGTGTGGTGGCAAAATTTTTGCTCGCTTCGCTCGCAAGAGGCATTGTTTTTTTCATTTCCCCCCTCCCTCGGGCCTCCTAAACTTCTCGGCGGCACTGTACAGCAGAAAGAAAGAAGTCATGTGCATAGTTGAAATTAAAAGGAAAAAATAAATCACACCTCACTACAAAATAAACCGTACACCACAACTTTTCTCTATTGATCAGTTTCCCTTGTCTGGCGTACAATATTTACAGATTTACCAACTGCTCATATTTTCGCCGTACCTAAACAAATGCCCCGGTGGACCTTTAATGAAATTTAATTAGTGCCCTTTTTGTGTCTTGGACCCCTGCCCTCTGAAATTTCTGGTTGCGCGCCTGATCCTTTATAGTTAAACAATCTATCGATGAATTCTAAACACAATTTGTTCTTAACACAGTCTTCTAAACACATTTAAGACTCCTTTTTACACTTTCCAAGTTTTTGAAATGTTTTTTTTTTTACTAAGAATGGATCAAATCATCGAGGTGTCATTAGCTGGTGAAGAATCAAGAAAAATTAAGTAACTGGATTCAAATCCAGCCACTCCATACAAGCCTTTTAAGGTACTGAAGCGGATGCTAGTTAAAAAAATTACATTTTCGAAGATTTTAATTGAATATAGACATCAGACGGCAGACGCAGACACTAATCAAACTCAAAAGAAATAATTTGGCAATATAGCGCCCTATTACTTACCAAAAAGCAAGTGTTTTTCTTTAAATCAAAGAACTTGAATTAGGAAACTTTGAACTTTTATTGTCTCAATTTAAACGTAGTTTTACAGAGCTTTTAGGACACTGCGATAGCTTACCATTTCCACAAGTGACGCTGCAAGTCCCCTCAACTGATTTCCAGGCGTAAGTTACGCATGCGTGTGGATTACAAGGCTGGGGGCTATATGTGCTTGTGTCTGGTTTTTTGTCCGCCTCACATGCAGCATCTGATTCTACCAACGCGGCAACGACGCATTCGACAATCGGATGCTTATAACCTGCAGCAAAGGGTTCAATTACTCACAAGGATGTTTCTTGTCCAGACAATGTCTACTGACGCATCGAAATGGCACACAACACTGACCGTTATAAATGCGCATAAAAGCTTAGAAATTTATCTATGTAGTCGATGATTAGAAGGCAACTTAAGTTGAATACAAAAAAGTGTTTACTTCTTTTAAGGAGAAAGAGGAAAGCGATTGGCTCAAAAAGTACTAATCTTCTTTTTTTTCTTGATTTCTCTTTCTTGTTTCCTGATTTCGCGTTTTAAAACCTCAAAATTTTAAAATGCTCGGGTCATTTTAAAGGTACAGCAATTGGATGCATAAACTTTGCGCATGGAAAGACTGTCATGGTTTTTTAAGCGACAAACTTTAAAAAAAATAAGTTTCAATGGGCTTTGATTCTTTGCGTATTTTACAGAATGAATATCTTTAAAAGCAAATAAATGTAGTATTCAAAATGGATTCAAACATCAGCTACGGTAAAGAGAAGAAAACGACACCCAGCTGATCAGCTAATATATTCAAAATGTTAATTGTCATCCTTTTAGTTATTACCCATCAAGGTAATATGCATTTTACATTCTGTCTGTAAAAGTAATATTCTAAGCAAGGAAAAGTGATATTGGACTTGTATAAAATTTATAGCTATTATTTAAGGTCTTCAGCCGATTATTCTCACGCCGAAAGCTCTACAAATAGAGACGAAATCTTCTGTTACCTCCTCCACATTTTTTGGAGCACTCTCCATATCTGACCCTCCATTGTGCACAAGGCTCCTCCCCACAAGCCTGATTTTCAGCTGGTTTAGCCAGACGCGAGCATTCGAGTTCTGTGACGTCGACTGTTTGGCCATCCTCGTTAATTCGTCTGCAGGTAACTGACCGAGCTGTTCGACCTCCCCCACATGTGGCACTGCACTAAAACGCGCAAAGGAGCCGAGGAATAAAACCAGGAAAAAAGGAATAGAAGGTGAATTTAGAAGAATTTGTGCAGTCAGCAGATAAAATTTTAGGCGGCAAAGATTGGGGGGGGGGGGGAGAGTGTTGCTGGATAATGATTGGATTTGGTGCCACACCCTCAAGGTGACTGGAAAGTGGTGGAAACGCCATTTAAAACATTAAGCTTTTAGCGTCAAGACACAGAAAATAAATTTATAAAAAAGTATATTTTTGCATTATTTGTTACTACTTGCCATCGAAAACTGCTTTTTACCGAATCAAGGCAAAATGTAACAAAAGGATGGGAGGGGGGGGGTTGTTCGGACAAATGAACAAATGAATATAATGTTATTGAATTGAGCCAAAAAACTCAACGAGATAAGAGCCTGATAGCCTAAAGTATTCCAAAAAATGAGATGCATTGTCATTTCATTTGAAGAGGCTGATGACAGACCAGATAACCTTGTAAGGACAAAATACTCCCAAGTGCCCCTCCTGGCTGATATGTCTCCCCAAGAATCGTCAGTTTTACAATAAGGTGTTAGATACCTTGCTCCACGTTCCAGGAACCCACATGCTTGGACATTTAACTTCATTACAATTTTCCGTCAAAGGAAGATCATTTTTGGCAGTTTTGCACAATGTCTGATCGTCAACAGCGTAGTACTTCCCATCGCTTCGCAATTCTGCGCAGTTGTGTTCCCGCTTACGTGTCCCGTTGCCGCAGGATTTGCTGCAGTCTGACCAAGGATGCACGTGCCATCTTAAATGATAAAGCAAATCCAGCGTGAGCCTCGGAAATGGAATATTACAGTCTTTTTTATTCTGTGTGTCAATAGTACCTATATAAACTCAAAGGCAGAGCTTTTTCTTTGAAAGATCTTTGTTGATGCTGCCCTTTCTACTATGCATTCAGAATCTAATATCAAGCTCAAAGCCAATAATATTTTTAAACTAAGAGAGAAACCTTCTCAGTAGGGACACGTTGCTTAATATTTGGGAACAAGTCATCAACATAAAGTACCCATTTCCGGCTTCCATCCAATTCGCCATTTCCGGTAATAAGAACCAATTCAAGTCTGCTGAATACCGCTCTCGTGCATTTTTCGTAATATTCCTGTAGTTTTGTATTGAAGTTAGTCAGTCGCATCTATCCGATCGCCAAGTCACAAAAAAGAGGAGCTTTACTACAATTTATTATTACTTACGCAGGAGCACAAGCCTGCATGTTACAATCACGCTCTGCAACAGGTGCTTGCAACTTGCTGCAAAATGTTATACTCAATGTCGATTTGTCATCGGTTCTTCTACACCCGAGCAGTCTTGTCTGCTTTCCTACAAGCAAATATCATAGGAAGTCTCTAAAACAATTTTTTAACGACAAACTGCCTGTTAATTTTTGAATGAGGATTGTTTAGCCAAAGCAAAGTTTTTTTTAGTTGATTTTAAGATCATGCAGGTATACCTGTAATTTTTTTCAAGAGGTTTTGTGATTAAGGCTCGCTTACTTCGAAATAGAAATAATCATAATTATAAAATTTTGAAAATAAAGATTAAGATCTCTTTATGCAAATCAGTTATATTCAAGATCAAAACAAAGTTTTCTTGATGCCGTATTTATACGTTCATCCTCACCTCCAGCACATGACTTGCTGCACTTTCCCCAGTCCTGCAGAATGTAGTATTCTGGATCGGATTCAGTCCCTTTGCCAGCGCTGAAATATGTCCATCTTATCCCTTTGCTTGGTCCCATGAGATAAAGATTGCGGAGCTATCACCAGAATAGAAATCAATTCATAAAACAGACTAGACATAGAGCATAACAAGAGTTATTAACAGAGTCAAAAATTCAAGATCAAGAAGCTTAAATCAAATGCCTAAAAAGATTGGATTTGTTGATCATTGAAAATCTTCTTTTCATAATATCAAAATCTTCCTTTCAAAAGATTTTAATCTACTTATAATTACTTAGTTTTTTTGCAAAAGACTCCAATTTGTTTAATTTCACTTTTCAAAACTGCTGTAACGAAACGTCTCTATACTTTACAGGCTATTTACCTTACAATGATTAATTTTACATCCAAGTATTGACAGTACTGTAAATCGATGTTTCCTTCCAAGTGTAAAGATTTGTTCGGAAAATAATTAAGAATTTAAATTTCATTGGTAATTCATTCCATCGCACTATAACACAAGTTAGCTATTTCTTATGTTTCATTTAAATTGAAATTGTTGAATAGAATAAAATATGGGTAGAATTATGTGTATTATTACAATATTATTACAATTATATACAGCATATGTATCAATATTGTTGAAAGCGTAAGAAGATGGATTTTGAAAGAAAAATTCTCTTTTAATCATATAGAGTATACAGAGATTCATTTTGGTTCTTTCATTAATTGCAAAACAACCTATTAGCTCTTATATAAACATCTTCAAGTATCTTAATAACCAATAAAAGTGTTGCGTTATCAAGTGGTCAAATTTGTAATCGCTTACAACGACATGAACATCTTCAGTTATTGTGCCCGTAATGGTGATCTTGTCAGGAAATGAATATCCATTCATTGTGTATACCAAATCTGCCCCTGCACATTTCATTTTAGTTGACCATCGAGGCACATGATACAGCAGGGATGAACTGCTACCAACTTTGACAGCTGTGAACAAAAAGAAAACATGCATTAATAGAAAAATCTATGATAAATAGGTATGATATATCAAAACAGAATACTAGTGTGATGACGTCATATAAAATCTATTTTCATGATTTTCAGAATTAAGACCAAATAGCCTGAAAGAAAGATATGAAATCCCTCCATAGAAAACAGTTCAACGTGTTGAGAATTGGTTGAGATATGGCCACGTGAGCACAGGGTCTCTCCTCCATCGAACACAGTAAATTTATATTGGATGAAAGTCCATCTAAAAAAGTCAGTTTCTTTTCTAGCTATATCTCAGTCAACTTGCTACATCCTCAGATTTAGTTTTTTTAGCAGTTTTAGTGGCATTTTCTGGTATTCCTTCAGGTTGTTTTGCCAAAAATCAAAGATGCTGAAAGTCCAAATTTATGTTGTCACACATGAAAACTCTATTGCAGTTAGGGTTCGAAAGTCTTGCAAAAGCTCAAGTTACCTTTTCTGTGCTATCAAAGTTTTGTGCACTTGAAGAGGGAAGAAAACTTAACAATAGCTTTTCTGCAATTCCTAAAAGTACATGCCTGGTTTTCGCACAACAGATCAACGCACAACATAGGATTAAATTCGTTTTTAATAAGCTCTTCATATCTTGAACATATATTCCGCGTTGATGTCATAGTTGAATAAAGTCAGCATCTGAATAATCTGTCATTTGTTTGATGGTTATGCTAACTAGCTTCTTCCGAACAAATATACCATGTCCAATATCATATAAATAGTTATTGCATCACAGTAAAAATCTTAGTCATGAACGCTTAGAAGCTCTGTTTACAGAAATGTGACAATTTGGTGGAGCTTCAAATTTTTAATTATAATATCTTTATATCAATATGAGTAATGACTGTGAGTATAAAATAAGATAGAAAGCATGGACTAGAAAACTTACACAAAAAATTGTAGGTTGGTCCCATTTCTTCAATAACAATGTTTTTCGATCCTTTTGGTATTGTTACTACATCATAGTAAGCTGAAAAGTATTATGTTTATTGAATGCCTGTTTAGAAATGTATAATAAATGCAGACGGTTCAGGAAGCAATCATCCAACAGAAAGGCAAGGCACTTTTTGGAGTATATTGTAGATATAAAGTGTAGTGTTAACAAGGAGTGTAAAACTTGGCAGTTTGATGTCACCGGGCAGTATGTGCATATCTCTGAATTAAAACATAATAAAGCCCTTGTCTCTAAATGAGGGGAGTACGATATAAAGTGGCACTAAAATGAATGGGTGTTGATGAGGTGTTTGAAATTGATAATTTTTACTTTGACTTCAGACCACCTCTACAATAATGAATCCTACATTTCGTAGACAAAGCCCAGCTAACTCTCAGACTAAAAGTCTCTATAGGGTAATGTCTAAACAGCTTTTCCATTAACGGGTGCTCGACAAGGTTCTTTGATCTCTCCTTTGCTGTTTAATTTTGTCGGTGTCGTTATACAGGTTTTAAGTGAATTTTATACTGAAAGTGATATTGTCAGCGGTCTCGAGTAGCTTTGTTCAGTGTTTACGACAATTGACCTATCATCGCATATGACAATTGCTATCACTATGCCTTGAATTAAAGTTTTGCTCTGTTTTAAGTATAGTTACACGAATGAGTTTATTGAGCGTGGTTTTGCAACTGGTAAGCAGATGAGGGAATACAAAAGAGTAATTGCTTAAAAAGGGAGATTTAACATCACCATCGACAATGTTATTTTTAATCGAACATAAGTCGGGAAAATGTTTTGATTTCATTTGTAGATGGTTTAAAAGAAATGTTAGAAAACATTACTATCACTTTAAAGGTGATTTATAATAGTTCAAAACGTTTAAAATTCAGCACTGTGTTGGATTTAGCTGATCCACATTTCCATAAGAAGACTAGGGGCAAATAGTAATGCCAAGCCATATTTCAAAGATGGTTCATATTCATTTAATGTACCTTGATTTGGAAATGGATTCATGTTTGTACCAGTGAGTGTTGTACACTCAGATCCATTTTGTCCACAGACTCCACATCGGTCAGGAACAGCACCAGAATGCAAGTTTAGATCGCAGCCTACATCCTGGGAAAAAGCCACTCGATTAGAGAGTTTACTGAAAACAGAAGAGTTAACATGATTTTTAAGAAAGATGTAATTCCTGAAGTTTTTAAAAAGAAAATCATATTGTCTGTAAAAGCATATTCTCAACCAACCATTCTTTCCCCTAATATACAGATATCAGGATTTCCATCGACTGCTTGTGTTCCATCTTTGACCTTACCATATATAAGCCAAGAGCAGATAAGTGCGCATGGCGAGTCGGCTGTAATAAATTCAAAATAGCATTAGAAACTCTAAGCAATACTGCATAATCAGTATAGAATATACTATACTCTCTAAAGTATTACTTTATGCTCTTAAAAATAAACAAGCTGTATCCTTTAAAATTGGATCGTCCTTAACAGCTCCTACATTTGAAAACTACTTGAATCAAGCTAAAGTGGATGTCGCCACATTCTCCTTAAACAAAATTGTTTGTTCTATATTCGATTATCAAAACCACCTGTCCGGCATCCGTTTGGCGTTAGTGGAGTCAGAAAATCTTGCATTTTATTCATACTGTTTATTTTCTAAACCATTTTAGCTGTGAAGAATAAATGTTTAAATATATAGGAAAAATGTAAAGATAACAGATTTACGCGATAGAAAAGGAATGTTTTTGATAATCTTCAAATAGTCTAGTGTAGCGTACCAAAAGCTTTGGAAGATGTTAAAAGACATTTTCTTATTTCAATTAATCGGCGGACAAGGCAGCTCAGCTCAGTGTATGCATCAATGTAGAAAACTTTTTATACTCACGATTAGTAACTGATGTTTTATCGGGGCCTTTCTCGGTACATTGTTCCTGTCGGAATGAAGTTGTCCCTGGTGCACAGTCCTAGTTTCAAAGGATAAAGAGACAGTGTGAAGGCAATGCGAACTATGAGAAACCCAACAAGCATTTCTGTGGGAAAACTATATAAGATGTTTTTTTAAATCAAATATTTCTATAATCTTTGTAAGAGAATAACAATTCATTTGGTGAAGAAAATGCGCTTTGGAGTGCCTTCGTAATTTGCAGAGTGGAGAGGAATTAACTTTGAAAAAGTGTCAATACCCGGCGTGTCAGCTCTAAGGGTCCAAGTGTAACCTAATGAGTCACTTCGTGGACAAAATGACGACCGATAGATCGTACCGTGTAACGTGGATTGTATCGTCAGATATCCGTGGATCGTCTGATTAATTTTTGATTGCCCTGCTTCACTAAAAATAAATCCCACCAAGATTTTTGGTACTTAATGTATTCTTTTATTCGATGACTTATTTAGAGTCATACTGATTTTTGGTACCTGATGCCAAAATAATCCAAAGCCAGTTTAGTAACTAAAATTTAGTTAATTAATATGGCAAGCTGGACACGATTTGGTGTTTAGACTAAGTTAGTTCAAACATAGAGTGGCTACAGTTTAAATTTGAGACTTCTGGTCTGAAATAAACTGATTCGATAAGGAAAACTCAAGACAATTCTTTCAAGCTGCCAATATTGTCGTCTAGTGATTGACTCAAGCTTAGGGAGGAAAAAACAAGGAAAATGAAGATTGGGGTAGTAAAAGTATCCTGTAAACTCACCTGCATGCCACATGTTTTGAAGTGACCACGGTCAAGTCCAATGCAATTCTTCCCGCCATGTTTAGGCCTACAATGAAAATAATAACTTCAAGCAACTCTTGTAGAAACATTGTTTCTTGTTTCAGATGTCTTTTTGCTTGATCTGATTTTTGGTATTACACTATGTTATCACAAACAATGACGAGACTTACCATTACTGCAGAGTATCTAAAGGTTACATCTAAAAAGGGAATACAAATGACGAGAAAAGAAGCAGCAAATGCAAGGATTGTTTTGCTATGTTTCTTTTTCGAGGCGAGGGAACAAAAAAACTTATGTAAAGAATTTGTACATTTAATTAAATTTCAGTTCAATATTTTAAAGTGTTTCACCTTCAGGCAACTAAATGTGACCAAAAATATTGCAGAAATGTTTATTGATTATTTTGTGAACACATTTCATCTACCACCCATTTTGTAGCCTGCAAGACTTCTCTTACTGTACTGCGCATTAGCATAAAACCTCAAAACTATCGTCGTTAATTTTGAGAGGGGCCAAGGACATGGAAACTTACGATGGATTGTTGCATGTTCTTGACCGCCATTGTGCACCTCCTCCGCATTTTCTGTTGCACGAGGTATATTCACTCCAGGTAGACCAGCCTCCGTCCACAGGTGAAGGAGGTTTCGACCCGTCGCTAACACATTCGCCAAATATGCACCACTAGAAATAAATCTTAGTAAATGAAGCAATCAAAAAGCTTTGCACTTCGACTTTTCATGCAATAGAATCTTGGTATCCCGAGGGAAACTTTACAGTAACACAAGATCTCGAGAAAAATGTTTCATTTTTCTATAGGAGAATTTTAAATAAATAAATAAGTAATTCAGGACAACAGACGCCATGCAATCTCCAGACCACAAATATTGAAATTTTTCCCCAGTAAGGAACAGGATTCTAAATGAAGAAGTTCCTATAAAAATTTGTTTATCAAAATGGCTCCTTCTTTACACATTTTGAATAAATGAAAGAAATATGTACCGCTCTTTATAGCTGCTCCTACTATTTTGCGTTACACTGCACAGGTAACTTTTACTGAGCCCCCGAGTCTTTATTTGTTATCATTGCTTCTGGCAACTTTTTTTCTATTGCGCAGGGATATCAGTAAAGGGAATCCGATATCTAAAACATTTCAAACAATCAATTTTTCTATCATAATTTGCAGTGTAGGAAAACTACAAGACTCCCGCAATGCGATTGCTTATATCAATTTTCCAAAAATTCAAATTTTCTATAATAAAAAACACATAGAGTGTACATACTAAATGTGACAAAAATTTGAATTAAGAGGTTTTAAGTGTTGGAATCTCACCCTTTGTGCTCCACACCATGTGCCATGCGCTGCCGGGGGTACGGTTGGATAGCAAAGAGCTGTGTTTGCCTTTAGACAGTACAAATGGTCACATCGGCTCTAAAAAAGCAAATAAATTTTGGGATGATGCTTCAGTACGAGGAACTGTAAAGTGCAGAAGGTTTAACACAAAGTTGACAAAAAAGAGTGCCTTCAAGCAGTGCAATCAATTCTGCTATTAAATGAGCTGGCACATGGCATTAAATGAGCTGCAGTCGTTTTTTAAGGACAGATAAAAAGTAGCCATGCGTCTTCAAAATTTTAAATTGGGATAGCCGTCATCTATTATTGCTTATCAGAACCAATGTTGTTATGAAATCATACCACTAAAGAGGAATTGTTCAAATCCAATTTCCTCATGAGCTTGCTCTTCAAACGGCAAGAAAATGGACCTGCTCGATGAAAATTATTGTCATCGCGTTTCTATACTCGTAGAAATGTTAACCAATAGTATACGACCCTTGTGTACTTTGATTGGTCTACTTTGTGGCAAAATCAAAAACTGCTACAAACCAGGGGATTTTTATGATAACAAAGACAATGCAAGCAATTATTATTTATTTTAACAATAACTTCTAAAGTATGTATGCACTTACTGCATATGGTAGACAATGCGAGTAACCACTGCCAAAAACCAGCTCGCATTGCTTATTCCCATCATATATTTCTCCATAGTGTTGAAAACTGACGTTTGTCAAGGATTTGGAGGGCTTATCGTCAAAACATTTTGAACTATCTGACCTGAGAATCAGAAGGAAAGCTTCATCTATATAACAGAATTGCTAGGTTAAAGGCGATCGACAGATAGATGCTTACATGGCTTAAGTCATCTGTCAGTCAAAATCAGCCAATCAAAAGGCGTAATACCACACACACATTTATTGATTGGTCAATATTTGACTGATCGATTGACTTCCGTATTTCCATTACGTCTTCTATTCAATAAATGTGGCCAAGATACTCTGGCCAAAGAAAAACACTTGGTAGAATTATTGGCAGAATTGATCCTCTTCGTGTTCAGTTTAAAGACTCATTGCTAACAATCAGCCTTTGCTCCCATGGCATATCGTCTAGGCAACGATGCAGACAATGGTAGTAAACTTCTACGGATCAACCAAAATTGATTTAAGTCTGTATTAAAATGCATCATGGGACTCCTAAGCAGCACAATGGTGCATTCGTATCAATGAGTCTCTAGAGAAGACATAAAGGGAATGATGTGTGCTCCGTTATGGTGAAGACTGCGTTACCTCGATATGTGGCAGTGAAAATAATTGCGCACTATAAGCTGTCACTCTTTGAACGGTAGAAGATCGTTTTCACAGTCCTTTCAACATCTTATTCTAGATTATATCTATAAGCAAAAAAAAGCCCTTAGCTCAAAGTTTGCTCCACTTGTCATCAGTCCTTTTAGGGATCCATAAAATAAAATAACAAATCTTTGCGAAAATTAGAGTTGATAATAAGACAATTTTAAGTTTGAAGAAACTCACAGAAGGTTTTTCTCCAAAATACCAGAACTACATTTTGACCATTGCATACCCTTCATTCCCGATGCAGTAATAGAAGACATGATGTTAACCCCATTAGAACAGCCGTCGCTTCCATCATGACCTAATCCAAGACTGAAAAAACATGAAGTTAGCTTTGTCTGTTTAGTCATGTTTGGACAACAGGATAGTAGCCATGCTATCAATTAGCGTAATTCAATGTGAATGAGGAGGTAATGTCATGACAAAACATGACATTAATAGCATGACATTAATAACATGACATGACATGACAACTGACATGACAACTGACATGACACCTGACATGACAACTGACATGACAACTGAAATGACAACTGACATGACATGACATGACATGACATGACATGACATGACATGACATGACATGACATGACATGACATGACATGACATGACATGACATGACATGACATGACATGACATGACATGACATGACATGACATGACATGACATGACATGACATGACATGACAAAACATGACATTAATAACATGACATGACATGACATGACATGACATGACATGACATGACATGACATGACATGACATGACATGACATGACATGACATGACATGACATGACATGACATGATGTGGCCATTCAATTTGCACCAAACCTGATACCAGTATCAAAAAATGTAAAGGAATCATAGATAATTTTCTTGACAAAAGCCAAAACACATTATTACTTGTGTCCAAGCTCGTGAGCTGCCGCGGAGAATGACATTAGGCCCAAATCTTTGACAGCAGCTTGACTAGTGGATTTCCAGCACATTCCTACACCAGCCCAGCCTACAATGATAGAATGAAGTGTATAACGAGCTTTAATAGAAATATTTCAAAGGATCTAAATATTAGGAATACGTAAATTTTAAACACTCTAATGCAATGAGGAAAAAGCTAAACGTTTTATCTAAATGTATGTATGAGTATATAAACTTATTGCTCTGCTTCTAATCTGTGCCTCTTGTAGACTGTTTTCCCTTTAAGAATATTCATTGCCTCCAGTAACTTATAGTTGTTTTACAAAAAAAACCTTTACGTGATTGTACATTAGCTAAATTTGTAAGTTACTGGCATTATTATACATTCATAACAATTTTTCAATCATAGGAGTAACTTAAAGCCCCCGTCTTAAATAAGCTCTCTTCTTTATTAAGCCCTCCTTTTTGGCCCAAAGAAAACATGCGCATTGAGTGGGTCTCTTGGCGGGTGTGATGATGATAAGATCATGGGCATTGAATACTGTCCATGTAAAAATTTCCTTGTGCGGTTTATAAGTCAAGAGGATACTAATCGTGGCATTTTTATGATATGGTTGTTTTAAATAATTAATAAGCCCCCATTCTCTAATAGCTCCTCCTTCTTTTAATCCCCCTGCTGAAAAAATGAATTAGCCCCTAGGGCTTGATAGAGCTTTTATGGTATGCTGATCTAATTACCAGCTATAGAGCCACATCCATCTCCACAACCATTTCTAGGAAAGAAAAAAGAACCTTATAAATGGCTGTAAGAGTTAGTGCAGAAAAAACTGTATTGCATATGCACGTAAAAATAACAGCGTACTAATTTCTATGTCAAAAAGTCTTCCATCATAGATATTCATCCCCCATTAATGTTGCCAAGGTTACAAAATACTCCTGAAAATTACTGCTACGCTGATATTTCAAAACTATTATTTATCTCTATAAAATCTTAGATTTGTACAGGACTATAAAAATTCCTCGTTGGAGCTTGATATCAAACAAAAGTGGTTCTCGAATACTTCCAGCAAAATCAATTCTATTAAAAAAAGTTTGAATTGGCGTAAACTGCAGACGCCTCGTTTTTGTTATTTTTCGATGTTGTTTCGTAGAAATAGCGATTGAGAGCAAGAAATTACAGCAAGCACAACTTTTGACCTAATACATTATAAATAGATATAGATATAGCCAAGATATGTAAATCTAGTAAAATTGTATGGAATTGCGATATAATATCAAGCACATACTTTGTATAGAGGATAGCGTTGTCAGCGTGCAAAGGATTACTGTCATCATCTGGGTTATTCTCGTTTACCCATACTCTGAATTTGCTCAGAAGCTCAGACCATGAATTAGCACCGTTAAACTGTGGAAAAGATTTTAGCAAAATTTCATAAAGATATAATTTTTGCCAAAAAAGTGTAAAGGATGTAGATGCTGTTCCCTGCTAATATACAAAAAGTGAAGATAAATACAATCAAAGAAATTTTGTTTGACTTTCGGGGGAATTATTTTTCATATTATTCGCATGACAATAAATTGTGGTACAAAATTTTTGGGAAGTGGAGGATGACAATTGGCGGGGTTCAAGTCTACGCAAAACAATGTAATCTTTCTGCTTAGCAACTCTGTTCCCTTTTCACACATTTGTTTTGAGGTCTGAAGGTGTTGTTTGCTCTGTTTTGAATACAATTTCATTTGGAAAAAGGCCCTAAATCCTAGACCAGCTGCTAGTCCGTTACAAAGATACAAAGAAGGTTACGAAATAGAAACATTGATAAGAAAGAAATTGCACATTTTTTCCTTTTTACATTAAAAAGATTGAATTGCCATTTTTCAGTCACACTAATGTGTTGGTTTTCATTCAATCTTAAGTTATGCTTGGTAGTTTCAATAATGGGGGCTACTGTGACATACATACCTCGTCTGTTTCTAGTATGACAATTCTGGTCACGGCAATAGTTAATGGATAGGCCAAAGATTTGTCCTTGAATGTAGCAGCAAGCTTAAAAGAAAATAACATATGATTGGTACTTGACGTATCTCTTAGTGTAGTTTTTAAGATAAAGGCATCAATAACATTGTTAGGTGGAAGGTCGAGGGAAAATCTTCAAATCAGTGTGGCAAAGCTCAATCTTGGAGCCAGAGAGCATGCATACTAACAACTTCGTTAATTCGGGTTGCCTCACTCATTAAAAAACTTTCTCTTGCTCGTCTCCCTAACAAACCAGAGTGTAAAGTATCACCTAGTAAAGTGTGGACAAAGACGTTACCATGTTTCCTTGCGCAGTCATATACGAATGTAGAAACTCTTTGCCATGGAATTCTACCATTGATTTATCAGCCACAAGCATGAGTTCGACCGTCTTTTCTTTTCTTTCAGATGTGATTGATCTCCTCAAGCGTTGAGGTGTCGAAGGAGCTCGAGGTCTTTTCGCTTGATCTGGTTCTGAAACGAAGAAATAAAAGTACTATTGAACAAAAACGTGTTGTGATGATTCAATTTGCATTCGTGTTTGGCATTTTTAATGTTTGCATAGCCCATGAAGATTAAACTAAGAGGTTCGTATTGCAGTAAAGGCCCAGTAATGGTAGAAAGAGAATTTGTGTACGTTTGTTGTTTGAGATGTTTGCTTGGCGAGGCGCATTAAATTTTATTAGTAGATTATTCCTTGATATTCCTTGTTGAACATTTAATACTTTAAACAATAGACAAGAAGAAACAATAAAAAAGACACAATGGAATATAGATGAAAATGGAATGAATGTTTTTAATTTTATTTTTAAAGTTAACCTACCAATAGGCAGCTTCATTTTTTAGCTACCAATAGGCAGCTCAATATTCATTTTTTAAAAGTTGCAAAACAAAGTTCGAATTTTTCAACCATTTTCTGTGCAACAGCCAATTTAGTATTTGAAAATAAATGAGCGCCACCCCTGCTGCTCCTTTTCCTTTACGTAGAGAGGCTGACCTGCTATTTTATCAAGGCATCACAAGTGTTTCGCTTTTCTAACTTTGAAAACGCTGTTCATTTCTTAAAATCTAAAGAGACCATTAAAGTTCAAGCAGCGTTCACATAGAAGGCTAATTAAACAAAATACAATAGGAACGATGAGCGATCGTTACCGGAGTATTGAAAACGAGGCTTCACTACATAAATGATATGTGCTCCATGCGACATATGATCAGCTTGGTCCATTAACCAGTGTGGTACTCGTGTAATGGTATATAGCTGATTATCCTTGGAGATGATTCCATTCTGAAAAGTAATGAATGTGGAATTTACAAAGCAAAAAAGAACGAGAATTTGCAACGTTTTAAACGAAACTAAAGCTTCCCAAAACTACATAAATCTCAAAAAGCTCTTTCTTATTTACTCAATTTCATTACTCATCAATAAGTCAAAGCAAGATCTTGTTTACAAGATGTTGGTGTCAAAAGCCTAAGCCATCTGCAAAGTCGTTTCTAAGTTCTTTTGCCTATGCAACTGTTGTGACTAGTTCTGTTGGCAATCCCAGTTCACACCTTTATATGGAAAGTCCTCAGAGCCCCCTAATTGCTTAGTGCAGTCTTCGTCTTCTTCCTTTCATTTCCACCCAACACTGCATTTTCATTGGGTTTTTAAAATAAAATTTAGTTAAAGCATAGCTTTGCTAAATGTTACCATGCCATCGGAATGCTCCAATGCCACCATTGATTGATCACTGTTCAGCACCGTTCCAGTTGTGTATGTAGCCTCTTTTCCAATCAGCCTCTTTATGCCACTTTTGGTGTGATGCTCTATAAACTGGTTTTCGTGAATAACTGCTCTGTTTGCTGAGGCATTAATATGGAAATTCATCCCAAATGCTTTGAAGAGTAAGAATATTGCGTTTTCTTTGTGTATCTTCTTTTTGTCGACTCTGTTACCAGTCTCGTCAACATTGTATGGGAAAACGATTTCAAAGTCAGTCACCGATACTGAAATAATAGAAATCCATTGTTATCTTGGATCAGCTATGATCATACGCAAATAAAAGAAATTGCAAAGAACGTAAGCAAGAATCACTGATTACAACTGCAATCACGGCCAAAAGTCTTGGAACACTAAACATGTAAAATCCAACTTAAAAGAATGGTTTTCGTATTATGATTACTTTTCTCTTAATTGACGATGCAAGCAATTGAGTAGCTTGACTTTCCGGGCTGGGAGGCTGGAGGGTCATCAGTAGTAAAATTTACAGACGGAGACACAGATAAAGAGAAATTTAGGTGCTTTTTCATCTACCGCTAGACGATTTTACCGAGAAACCAAGGACTTTTTGCACCAACTAAAAATTTACCATCAAACTCGTTACCGCTAGCTACGCCCCTTGATGCAGACAAGGTATAGGCAATCAAACGGGTTTCTGGATGAAGCCTTTTGAAAAGGTAATAAACTAACAAGACTTTTTGTTCAACGGCCTTAAGACTATACTGGGTACCAGACTCACTATACAAAATAATAATATATAGTGAGTCTGGTACCCAGGGTACCTCAAGACACTCTAGAAAGTGGTAGCTTGCACCAGGGGTATAATTTATGTACCTTATATGAGAAAATAATTTGTAACCAAAGATGCAGTACGATGTGAAGAAACGTTTATATTTTTTCTTTCTTAAAAATGCCTTGCAAATATATTTGGAACATCCAGGTATTTGCGTCGTGATTAAATTTTCTACTTCTTAGCAATATTGAGTGAATATCATGTAAATAGCATGTACATCTCCTACGTCATTGTAGCAAACAAGGTGGTTCAAGACTGAAAAGGGAATGGCTTTACTTTTCAGCCGAAAATAAGATTTCAAAACATTCCAAGATTGACGAGGAAATAGTTTGTTGCAGATGAAAGGAAGAGATCGTGTCAGACAGTCGTATAGTACTCTATCAAGCAACAATAAATGCACATGATAAAACACTTGATTGCTGGAGATAATAGAATTATTAATGCTACGAAGAAATTTGGATGCAGAGTGTCACTTATAGTGAAGGGAAACAAATTTGCCCCACCAGGCTCAACTGCTACTCTAAAACTGTAAATTAAAAACATTGTTTTGCCATCATTTACTTATCAGTAATTCCTCACTGGTGCGCCACTTCCATGCAGCCAGGCAACCTTATCATGAAATGCTCTTTAATAAGAATATTATATTAGGCTACTTGCTTAAAAAATATTTGCCAAAAATATTTGATAGATATAAAAACATTTAACAGAGATAAAAATTTAATTAGAGAGCGGTAAACTTAAAGTTAATTTGAGTTTTTTCCAAGGGGTAGTGACTCATTTTGTAGTCAGTGGCTTAAAAAGTACAGTGCGAGTGCCGTTCAACATCATTTGATTGAAATCAATCCAAAGAAAATGCAATTTGGTATCATTCAATCCATTATTTATTTGAGAACTTAATTTACATACATAGTCAAGGAAAAAGGACAGTTTACCGCAAAAATGAAAGTAGAGCAAATTGCGGCCAAAATCTTTGTTTGTCACTTATTTGAATTTTGTTTAACTGTTTACAAACTGAGATTAATCGCTTTAGTGTTTTTATAATGTCGGTGAATCGTTTAAAGGTCAGAGATTTTGTTTCTTTATCTCGCTGCTATACCGAACAGTTGTAATAACTTCTTGCGGTGCGTCATCATGACGGCATATTCCCAAATGAAATAAAAGAGTAAAGGAAATCACGGCAGTTTGCTTTGATTGCAAACGAGATTCTGGTAGCGTGGAAATATGTTAGATTTCTAAAGGAATGGCAAGAGACAATGACTAGAGTCCTTACCATCTAATGCTTTCTGAAAGGGTTAAAATATTGACAAAGAAGAAGTAAAAAGATTAACTTGATTTCTAGACAATTTGGAAAATTCATTATACAAATTCCAAATTCCTTATTTTTTTACATTGCAGTTTACTTTGACTAAACTTTTTACAAGTAATGAATAAAGAACACAAGATATTATTGTTGTGAGGTTGATTTTTTATCTTTATCACCTGAACATTTCGTTTGTTTATTAAAGAACCTATTGTTGCCTTTTCTAAAGCTTTGAGGCTGGTCTTTTTTAATTAGCTACAAAACTACAAAGGCTAGGTTAATGACCAAATACAATCTTGACTGCAGAACAACATTCGATGTGCTTTTGCGGATCGGGTATTGCTTTTTTGATAATATTAGCAACATATATAGAAATGAAAATGTTGCCAACGAAAAGATTCTTGCAGATAAATGTCTCTAATAATAATTTAAGTTGCTATATTCTTATAAACATTATCTTAATTGCAAGGTTACGCCAATGATTGAATAACGTATCTAGACACTAGGTATGCACACTCGTCAAGCTTGTATTGAACCAGAATGTTTTTTTTCTCATTTTTTTCAAGGCAGCAAAAATTTCAATTCCTTTTTCAGTTCTTACCAAATTTATACGCCGTTTTACTTAAAACTGATTTAAAGATAATTTTCAGGTTCAGAATCAGAAAGTTTGGGGAACGTCGAGATGCAGCAAGTTTTTTAAGTCAGGAGAAGTACCAGCATGTCGAATGTCACCCATAGAACTTGATAGCAGATACTTTTGTTGTTGCATTCTAAAGCAAAACAAACTAACAAACGACAAAATGGACCAATAACGTACCTTCAGACGAATTTTCTGTGCCAAAAATTCGATGGCATAGGACCTTTCCTAGCTTGTCACGCAATGCCTACAAGGTATAAGGGTTAATGTTATTAGCATCGAAGCTGTTTTAAAGAAACCATTGATTGAGTTGGGAACACTCTAAAAACAAACAATTTGAATGAATTGAGAAAACTCAATAACCACTCACCAGTTTTGATTGCTCATTATTCGCTTCTTTTTCAATAACTTTACCTAAGAAAAAATTATATAAAACGGTGTCAGTATGATATAAGTATAAAATAACATGAAAAATTAAACAAAAAGCTAAGTATAAAGAAGAATGAAAATTTAAAGCTGCCATCTTCACCTTCGTGTGATTCGACTTACTAACCACGATATGAATTGTCATTAAATCAGTACATTTTGAGCAGAAGTATTTATCTGTTTTCTCAGTATTTGAACCATCTTCGGCTTTTGTCCCACAGTATTAAAAAACTTAATAACCCTTTTTATAAGCAAATTCTTATTGAGGTTGTTTCGGAAAGGAAATCTAAAGAAATTGGTTATACTAGATTGGTAACTTCTCAGAAATGCGAAAAAGAAATCTCTGATTGCAGACATTCCTGGTCTCTCCTAAAAGCTGCGAGCATTCTTAAAAAGGTATAGGATGATCATTACTTTCTTAAATTTTTAATTAGATAAGGGCTTGGTTGCCCATTGACGGTTTCTGAAAAAGAAAAATGAGTACAGGCAGAAAAAAATACAATTATTTTATAGAGAAGCAATTTTTACTCGAAGTAAACGTAATTGCATAACATACGATCGTTAGCAGCAACAGCGACATTGAACAAGAAGCAGGACAACACCAACACCGAAATTCGCATGCACGCCATCTCCACCTGGAAAGAGAGATGTGATGACCGTATAAGAAGCTCTACGGATTGGCCAAATTATCATATCCAACGCTTTAATACTGTTTTTCTGTATCAATCTGTCTACCGCAAATTCTTTGGCGAAAATCTTTCACAGGTGACAATAATCATTTCTGCTAGTTTCGAGGGATTTAGGTAAGACACGACTCGTTATTTGAAAGTGAATGATCTCTTCAGCTTTGTTTGACAGTTCGTGCCCTAGGGTAATGAACGCATAATAACTATTGTCTTTTCCCCTTTTTATCCCGATACTAGCAGCTCTAAAATAAAGGCTAAGAAATTCAGGTTTTAAAGAAATATTTCCGTAAATCTTCACAGTTTTCCTGGGAAAACGTAGCGCAGAGACCTTTGAGAATCTCGGGCCAATCGTTGCTAGTGAGTTGCACTACATTAGAATAATGTCACATATCCTAAACCATTGGAGAAAAAGACATGTTTTGCCTTGTTAATAGTGACATTAGAGAGAGAAATTCCTACGCAGTGATCCAAATACAGATTTTGTGGCCTTCGGTGTTTTATAAAGGAAAGAAACTAAATCCTCAATTTAAAAAAACATCAAATGAAAACGATAAATAATGATTATATAACGTCATGAGAGAGCTTCTTAGTATTCAAAGTGTTCTATGTTTTAGCTGACTATAGTACAGTGGCCTATCCAGCTAAGCTTTGCAAACCACTTTTACAAGCTTATCTTATATAATACACTTTGCTGATCTTAAACTGGTGATTTTTTTCCGAAACTTTGTCAATTTTGTCCAACTTCCAGCGCTCAAATTTGAGAAATTAAGTGGAACAACTAAGAAAACAATTTTCAGATTCGTGACACTGTGGCGTAGCCATGACGTCACAATGTATTTGGCAGGACACCGCCTTGGTAATTTTTGGATAACGTTTATGTTTTCCGATAATACAATACATTATTGATGATACAGTTTTCGGAAAAATTCGAATAATAATGCAGACAAGGGAAAAGTGACTGTGTAAGCAGAATAGTTTTCGAGTAGCTAGCGATCCACAAGAAACAACAAAGAACAAGTAGACGAAATCACATTGAACTTTTACTTGCCAAACAGCAATTTTTCAAAATAAACAATAGGCAATGTAAATCGTTTTACCCCAGTTCATCTTTCAAGGTAGTAAGAACCAAATTGGAGGAGAAATTCCTGTATCAACTATGTGAAAATGACTGCATTTTCGTATGCATTTTGGCTTCAAACTAGCTAGACTATTCATTACCAGAACGACAGTAGTTTCATTCTCAAAAAAAGGGGGAAATTTAAAGACAAATCAACGAGGCCAGTGTTAATGTGTTTCAATTTGATTATTAGCATAAAAAGTAAAGTAATATTTCTCCTAAAGCATTGTTTTTCTGCCAAACCAGGGTAATAATCAACAAAAAATTCCCACGTATTAAAACGCGATGAATTGAAAGCAAATTAAAGCCAGATCTTTGCCGCCTTAGCAGTGTATCAGAACCTCATATTAAGGACATTGGAATAAAAATAGTCGTAATATCGTGGGAAAGTAATTGACGAAAAAAGAATTTTTTATCTATGATTAATTTCTAATAATGATTTAATCGCACTGTAATTCTTGAAAAACAATTATTTCTTGATACGTTCACACAACGTTATGTTATAATGACGTCATCGCTTGGCTTCTCTCATAGATTTTATAACCTGTTTAGTCAGTATTTCACAGTGTATCACAGCAAGGACGTGACAGTTGGCATAACCTGCATGAACGATAGGTTCCAGAGACGTCATCAATGGATGTACAGTATTCTTTAAATGCTAACAAAAAATTATAATCACAATTTTTAAAATGGTTTCTATTAGTCAATTACAGGCAATGTATTACCAATTACCGCTACTGATATCCTGATATTTATGAATTTCAACAAAGCCACCTTTCTCGCTATCACCGCCTTGAACCCATTTAAACAAAAAGTGAAAGTAAAACAATTTTCCTTGTCACAAACAACTAGCCTCCAGAAAGCAATAACTAATCAAGACAAGTGAGCCACAGGAAAGCACTTTCAGTAGCAATTAGTTCCAATGTCGATATACATTAGTGGGCAAGAAGATGCCTGAAATGAGTTTCGAAAAACAATAAAGATTAGAACATTGTCATTTTTGTGTTTGTAACCTGTCTCATCTTGACATGATATGAGCTCTGCACGACTTGGAAACAAAATGAAATTACATAATCAAACTTTGTTCGCTAAATTAATCCAATACAGGTATCCATGTTAGTAGACCATGCCAAAGCACTTGTGAATTAAAAATTACCAGCTTTGTCCCTTCTGCGTGGAAAACAACAACTTGTTTTTGCGCTTTGGATAAATACGTGGGCAACAAAAGTCTACTTTAATGTCTGAATTGTTTAAGTAAGATTACCCTT
This sequence comes from Rhopilema esculentum, assembly GCF_057945365.1. Lineage (NCBI taxonomy): Eukaryota > Metazoa > Cnidaria > Scyphozoa > Rhizostomeae > Rhizostomatidae > Rhopilema > Rhopilema esculentum. The sequence continues at coordinate 2,437,560 of NC_142819.1, read as the reverse complement.
TTTGCTGGATTGAACTATGATTCAGTAGATTGAAAATGCTTATAACAATCCTGCTTAATTTATCATTAGTAGCACTTGGTTGAAATTATCCAGAAAAATGACATGTCAAGATCAGACTCTGTGCATTTCAAAAGAGTGTGCATAAATGAGGACTTGCGAAATACGTTTCGAACAATATCAGTTTAACTTAAATTAGCCGGCTTCTATTCTCAAGTTGCGCCTCTTCCCCATAAAAATAACCCTTAGCCAGGGGCGGTTGTAAGCAACAATTATTAGGGGGGTGTTAGACACTAATTTTGGTGCCACACCCTTCAGGTCACTGGAAAATGATGGAGACGCCCATTTTTGAAATTTGGTTTTTAATTGCTGCGTAGCCAGGTTTGAAAGATTGGTAGGCCAAAAAGGAAAATATTTTTGCTGATCACACCTCTTCACAATTTGGGAAAACATCCATTTTTTTAAATGTGTTTGAAAAAGCCATGGCATTTTTACGTGGCAATTTTCCTTTATTCAACGTCATAGGTGGCGGACCATATTCTACCACTGTCTATTTCCTTCACAATTTCACTATCGTTTAAATCCTGAATTGTGTAAGGCGAGGGAACTCTACGTGTAAAAAGTGATTTTCCAAAGTTGTTATCAAATATCTAAAAGAATTAACAGTATTCAAAAGTTTTAAACCAAGTCCGTTTTCCTTGGAGCAAAGTCCACGACAAGCATTCCAGAATCCAGTTTTTTAAGGATTTGACTGCTTTAGCATTTTTGTTTCTATTTTATCAGGAATGTCTCAAGAACGTGAAGAGTTTTTTATACAAACCCTAAAACGAGGGGAAATTACTGAACATTGAGGCTCTCCTGAGTAACATTGAGGAAAATTTTTGCGACGATGCGCTTGAGATCAGCTTAAAATACATTTGAGAATACCCCCCCCCCCCCCCCCCGCTTCGCTACTGATAAGAAGATAATTACTGATAATAATAAATAAAGTAAAATCTTGGCGTTACTTTGCTACTACTGACTCCCAACAAATGATTTTAACCGAATGAAACAAAATTTACCAAAGGACACAGAGCTATTGGGGGTGTCGACCCCCCTACAACCCCGCTAAATCCGTCCCTGCCCTTAGCCATAGGTTTAAAGCCGAAAATTCAACCAATATGGTGTAGATTGTTCAAGATAAAGGTTTGTCAACGAAATTTTTTGGGGAAAAAGGGTAAATTCTAGCATTTTGCACTTGAAAGCTATAATTTTATAATTTGCTTATCGATTATAGGGTGTTTCAAGGAATTTTGTCAGAGATTATTGCCTCCGTGAATGTGGTTTAGGTTGTAATGACAATTCAAATGTTAAAAACCATCACTGTGGGCGCTAATGCTAAACCAACAAAAAATTTACCACCAAAGATAGTCAATATAACCTGATAGCTATGGTTAAATTGTTTAGGTTTTTCCTACTACACAAGTCTGGCTTGCTCCAACCTATACTTACCTTGGTTGGTTTTTCGTTATATGAATGTGACTATTCCGGGTTCGCTTCATGTTAAACTAACTCATCGCTTGACGGAGGTTGATTGAAAACTAACCTGGGTTAGTTCAAAACTGGGCTGGGTTAGCTTCGATGGTGAGCTTTTGTGTTAGATGAGCGCTTGCAATACAAACCAAATTGATCCCAGCTCTGAGCCTTAAAAAATACATTCAAAAGTCGTAAATGTGCTAGGATCTTATATCAAAAAAGAATTTTAGTAGTTAGTAACAATCTATCAAGATCTTCCAGCTCTAGCCAATTTTTTTTATGATTTCTCCTTGACGTGGGCATTTGGTAAGATTCATAACCACAAAACTCGCCTGTGCGTGGTGAAATCTTCCTGTTGAATGTTTATAGATCAACTACCCTGGGTTTCAGAGACATGTGATTTCGAGCGCGGAAATAATAGATAGGAGTCGGAAAGTGGAGGAGCCAAGAGCATAGACCATCAAAATACCCTGGCGCTTCTAAAAACCATGGAACTTTGGCGTTACCGAAAGCAGATAAGATTCTTGGCTTTACGTTCCAGTGACACCAGACACAACAGGAGCGTCGAGCAATGGGGCTAGGAGAGGCCAAAGGTCCGGAGCCCGTGCTTCCCTGGGGTCCGTATTAATCTTAAACCATGTTAGGTTGTTACTATCAGATTTCCCTGATTCCTTCGTTTTAAGTGGTGGTTGCGAGGCTGTAAAGTTTTATTCAATTGCACAAAACATTCCTCGTTAATTTTCTAATTTTCGCTAACATTTACAAAACCAAGCAAATTGCCAACTTGACCAAGATCACAAAAGTATAAAATATGATCTAAGCTCTACAAAATGCTTTCAAAAGTAATGAATGTTCCAAGATCCTGTTTCTAAAAACAACTTTAGTAGTGGAGATACCAAGTACTTAATATTCAAACCACTCCCGGAGTAAAACGGTGGCGGTAATCGTCCGCCATTTGTTTCGTTTACAATATGGTGCGCCTGCGTTTGTAAGGTTAGGCACGGGTCGGCACGACATTTGGTTTCATAAGTCGAACTTGGCCGTGCCTTGCCGTACCGGACGAGGAGCTCTTAACGAATGGTTCGATCCAGTCGACCGTGTCGAATCCAAGTGGAAAATTGGTTTCATAAGGTCGAGCCGTGTCGAGCCAACAAGAATTAACATGGTAGGGAACGACACGGCTCGACGTATAAAACGGCCCTAACTTTTTAGCCTTATAACTTAATGAGTATTTAGAATATCTCAAAGTAATAGGGTTTACATATACTGCATGAAAATAGAATGGGAAAAAATTTCAGTTAATTCCCCATTGGAAAATCAGGATAAGCGTTCCCTTACGATACAAAAATCTCGCCTCTCGTAATATCAAACCGACTCAGGTAAAAGAATTGTCCTTTTTATTTCGAGACGACTATTTACAGATTGAAGAAATTACGCAACAAAAATTCTATAATTAAGTAACATTGAAGCGAGAAATGCTTACATGTATTCTAGAACATTAGGGATCTTAGAAGAAAAATTTGAGGGGCAGTGGAAACTATCTATGACCAGAAATAAAATATGAGATTAATGCCAGTCATGAATGGATTTCGGCCAATATCATTATGAAGAAAAGCGTCTATATTACGATCGTAATCTGCCCGCGACTAGCACTGATTAGGCAAAAAAAGAATTTTTAAGCGATCCAAATTTTTTGTATTCCTCGAAAAATACCCGTGAGGAATAAAAAGGGGGCAAGAATGTTGATTTGAAAAATCCTAGAAGAGAACACATAGTAAGACTTGCTCTTGGTTGTTTATTGGGCTTTAGAAAAATAAACTGAATCGACACAAAAGCAGATTGCTTTCAGAAACTGTCATGAATATCTGTGCTTTGACAGGATAAAGAAGTGCTGAAAATATTAATTGCTTTTTGTGAGATATTCAAGGATATGCAGCAGGAGTATCATTGATCCCCGATGTCGCTTTGCGTTTTGATAAACTTAAAGAGCACAATCATGCTTAGTTCTTTATTTAAAAACAAAAGTCGTGTCTGCAATAAGATTGCCCTAAAATTTTACACGATTGCTAGCCTGTCTAAGTTTCAAAAGTTTGTAAAATGACCTACTCGTTATGTTGTTTGCATCCAAGTACACTAAAGCAAGATAATTTTTATCTAAAATCTGGAAAGCAGAAGAAATGCTGCAAAAAAGAGGTTCTTTGGCCGAAGTCAGAACGATTAATATGAACGGTGATAAAGACCATCTAAGGAAATCTGACACGTATGAAATTGAGGCTATTGCCCAGATTTTTCTTTTGTAATATAACAGCTTAAGCAAGCAGATTGAAATATACCAGAAAAGGATTATTGCAAAGAAAGACCGTTTCAATTTGCAAGGCATTACTAAGTAAAATAATGCGAATCATAGATAGATAAGTGACTTTGTAACTCTCAATCTTCAAAATGGTTTATAGACTCACCTGGCAGAACATTTGCGATATCCTTTAACCCTCTAATTCTAGTAACTCTGCCTTTATATACAAAGTGAAAGCAACAATACGCTATTTTTGTGGTGAGTCATTGGAGTAGAACATAACATGAAGCAGGGGGTTAGAGAGGAACTCCCTTTTCTAACGCTGGTTTCTGCAGTGGAATAGTATCCTTTTAGTCATCTTGCTTATTCTTGGCTGGCAAATTATTTACGTCGTCAAAAGCAAAACGCTTTAACTATAACATTTAACTGCAAACAAAAAATATTTTTCCAGGAAAACGAATAAGGTCGCGGTACGAGCAACCGGTACAATAAAATCATAAAGTGTATAGAAAACAAGGTAAACAAAAAACCAAAAAAAAACGTAAAGATAAAGCAAGCTTTGACGTGTTTTCCATTTTTTCATAAATATCAAAATCGCTTTTGTATATGCTGAGGAAATCTTGACAGACTGTCTGCTTTTTGTTTGTTGGTCAAGCTTAAGGGGCTGCCAATTTGCCAATAGCAAGGTCAATCCTTCATTGTTGCAATTAACAATAATGGTTCTATATGTAAAAAACAAATCTTTAAGCTTGATGAGTTTATTGGAAAATAGTCAAATGAGACTTTGAAAGACGTTCAAACGGATAACAGCTGGTTTACACATGAAAAAAAAGCTTACTGGAAAATGTAAGAGTTTTCCTTGATTGTATATCGCAGTACAATTCAAAACTAGGTTGCCTGCAAACATTAGATGGTGTATGAATTTAGACGCTCTTTGTTCGAATATTTCCCATTTACTGACAGGGACATAATTTTCCATTTCCCAAACTTTTCTCCAAAGGTATGCTTAAACCAAGCTATCGATGATACTCATAATTTTGCTAGCAGCAACAACACAGGACGATAGTGATCAATCCAACACGCCATGATTTTCTGGTTGGAATACATATGAAGACACTGGGAACAATTTTACAATAATTTTGTACAGTTAAATTTACTGTGCACTCAAGGACAAGGATGATTTCATTTAAACTCTATATGATTCAAATGCCTATACACTACGAGATCATTTCTCGTGGCACTGGATTGCTTTTGCTGTTCTGTGCTGTTTTTGCCCTTCATTCTTTTCGCCTTTCACAAGAGTATGAAAGTTTTTCAAAATACCTAGGCTCATTGTGGGGGACAGGTGCACACAAAAAATGTATGTCAACATACAGCGTGGTTATAGCCAGATTTTAGTAATGGAAAGCAAACATGTAAATACATGGCTTACAGTTAGATGAAAATACTCTTCACGGCAGTTGCAACTTTGAAAAGTACAAACTTTCTTTAGCGATACCCCCATCACTGGTTACGCAGGCAATGAAAATCGATGCTACAATGTATTGTAAATTTCTATATAAACTTTAACCACAATGTAAATCAACATATTGAACTGGGAAAATAACGGTATACATTTTTACAAATTCGCTTTTCTAGAACAAATCCTAGAAACAAAGCGAGAATTTGTTTTTGCAGTGGCAAGCGGAAGAATCAGATTATGGCTATCTTCATAAAGCTGAATTGGACACAAATTACTCGTAGCATTGAACAAACATAGACAAAAAAATGTATAAACACAATTATCACTGAACTGAGGTTCACCAAAAAATATTTTAATCACTGTAATGTGTTTAAACACTATCTTTGAAAGAAGACACTTCTTAAGAACACTGAGACTCGATATGCCCAAAACAAATTTTAGCTTCAGGTAAAAAATTAGAAGAAATAACAATGTGCTTCTAAATAATCTCTTGGTTAGCAAAACAGAGCGGATTATCTACTTTGCTACTAAAAACATCATGCAAAACCTTTATTTAGCAGTTTAAAGAAACACATAGTAGTATTAACTGCTATATGAGTCAATAATGAAATAAACAGAACGTTAACAACACCGGAGACTCAGCTGTCTAAGAAAAACTAACATAAAAATTGCACTAGAAAACCCATATGATTTGGCCTTCTGTTGAGTTGATGTAAAGGATTTATTTATTTCATGTTTCTTTTTAAGCTTTCTTAAAAGTTTTACATAGGGCTATAAATATTTGAGTTGACGAATGCTGAAATATTTCTTGGAAAAAATCATTAATACAAATGCAGTTTCATTTGAAATTTCTTCAAGATTATGAGGCGACCTTTCCCCAAGATGTCTTATTGTGTCTCCACAATTTAAGGACAATATCTCTAAAATTAGAAAAATGTAACAAATTTTGATAAATTCATTTCAATCTTGATAAAGTTTAACTGTTATCTAAGGGTTGACTATAATTGAAAAAATTGATACTGTCCTCAAAATTTGGAGGAAAATTTTGAGCATTCTATTCAAATATAAGAACTATTTCTTGCATATGATTTTCCAATTTGTAACAAATTATTTATAAATGAAATTTGAATTATTGACAAAATAAGGTCGACTTTTGGATGTAATGGTGTCCCAAGAACTTGGAACAAAATTATTGTCTCTATAACGTTTTGCAGGCATGATTCTAGTTTTGTTACATCTACTTATGTTTGGTTCTTAAAATATTTTCTTTCTATATGAAAACTCAAATGTCCGACCAATAAGTTATTAATCATAAAAAAATTTGTTTTGCCGCCAAAAAATCCACCACTCTTAGAAATGCTGTTAACTCCGTACGTAATACGTATGTACTCCGTTTTCTAAGAAACCAGGATGAAACAGAGTGCTTTGGTCAAAACAGCTGGCATTTTTTGCATTTCATATTCTTTGAAATACTTTATGTCTTAGAAAAGTGCAATATCTTAAATTTCATCAAAATAGTTTATTATTTTTCACTTCCTTTCGCATATTTTCTATGTTGTTAATGCATCTTTCCCAAATTAGTTTTACTTCATTATTAACTTATGATGATTAACTTATGACACTTTTATTTTAAGAACACTGTAAATATTTCGTTCATCCTCTTTATTGCTAAAAAGCTTTCGCTTTCAGTCTTAACATATTCCGAATATTTTCAAATCTAATAGGGTTTCAAAGGAACATCGCCAGACCTCGAACTGAAACAATGCTTTTTAAAAAAATGAGATATGTCAGTCAGGCGATTCTCTGTTATGAAAATAGAAAAACAGGCAACTGCTGAAAAATGAGACACAAACATGCGAGCTATGGCTGAGCACTGTTTTCATAATATTCTTAAACATTTGATGATTTTAAGCCTGAATAATTTTATAACGATATTGTAATCAAAGAAAAAGAGGGTAGCGTTTAAATAATATTCCTGCTAAACATTTATTAAATCAAGAACAAAGCAATATTGAAATTTCCTTGCATTCATTTTTCAAAATTGGATATGAAGCTAGCCGCAATGCCGCAATGCAACTTTTATCTGCAATTTATTTAAAGCGATTGAAGGCGGGTTTTTTTACCAATTTCCATTCATTTTCTCTTGCGGATTTTCATTTAATAAGACTGTGTGAAATACAAGGATTTTCAAGGTTGAATGAACTATGTTTGTTTAGCACTCAGCAGTGAGTTGATAAGCATGCAAACTTTAGTGTGCATGAATTTATGCCCTAGATTTGTTTATTATTTACCAGCTGAATTTGCTTCTTTTTTTAACTTGAATTACCAAAATTATCTGACACCTAATTCTCAATGTTGATTAACAAACAACTTAACGGCTCTTGTATTGAACTTAGAATGTACAAGACGCTCAGGGTATTTACCCTTATCATGTAACAAGGAAGTGTTGAGCAGTTTTCAATTAAAATAGATTTACATGAATTTCTAAGAGCATACATGGCTATAATACATCAAATAAACCCTTAACGACATGAAGTAACCCTTCAACAAGAAAGAGTGACTTCTTGGTCAGCGACATGAAATAACCCAATCCCGTTGAAGAATTGAAATAAATTTAGCAACGATACTACCATAGAATATGGAAAAAACCTCTCTACAACATTTGTAGCAATTTTTTATAAACTGTTTATTTACAAGCAAAGCCAATTCATCTAAGCAACAAAATTTCCCAAAGGGTTTGCATTTAAAGTATGACGTAAGAAAAAATTGATAGCTGTAATGAGAATAGGCCATAACATCATACCAGAATTACTGGCCACAATGTTGATAACACCCACTACTCGTCTCCAAGCAGAAAATATTTGCAAGAAAGATGCTTATAATAAAAGTGTGACGCATTTCCTAACCACAAAAAAAACTTATAACATCTGATAGTTATAAGTGTCATTTATGAGTGTCATTTAGTGACATTTATCTGAATATCGAAGACACTAAAATGAAAAGGCTCTCAAAATGTTGAAAATCGAAATCAAAGCTGAAAATCAAAGCAATGATTACGTGTTGAGGAGAAAATTTATTTTGCCAGCAGTAACAACTATAAAAACTGACTCAATATTTGAAAAACTTTTTATACTTTGTGTGTTAAGACAGTTTAGTTTTGATACTTTTACCTCCATATCGAAGAGGCTCTCAAGTGTCGCACAGCCAATGAACGAAGGAAAACCCCTAACAAAAATATCGTTTTATGGAAACATCCAAAAGCTATATTTATTTCTAATGTTTCAAAAGGAAGGTTTCAAAAGAATTAACTCTACAGCTCTCCAGCATAGATCTCTCAACGAGCGAATGAGTAAGGGAACTTTAAGTAAGAAAATGAATTCTGAAACAGTGTATCGTATCGTAATTAACAATGATCATCGAATGTGTATCGTATTCTTGGTTTTGTGGTAAGATCATCGAATGTCTATAATTTAAAAAACCTTTACTTTTCAAGATGTATTTGGCTACGTCGATAACAAAAGCATGAAAGAATATATCTGTTCAGCAGTTTCAAGAACATCGCCATCACCTTTGTCGCAAGATCTGTTCGTCGATTTTGTTTCACTGCATCATGAATTCACAATAACATTATCATTGAATGCAAGGCCGTCAGAACCGCGGATGCTAGGGTACTAGGGGGGAGCTTGAGCCCCAAATAAATGTCACTCTGTAGTATATTTCCTTTAAAACAGTGTACTGAATGAGAAGTAATACAATGGGCAGCCCCCCTCAATATGAATTTCACTCCGAAGGCACTGCAATGTATTTACATGTGATCATAAAGTATCAACAGTCCCATTTCAATCCTTTACTGAATTCCCTATGCTTATCCGAGAAGATATGGAAATCTGTCTGTAATTTGTTAACGCTTTGTAATACTGCTATTTGTCTCACCCCGCAAATCTCGTGATAAGAATCTATTTCATTCATTCTATTTTCTCATGTTAGTCATAGTTGTTTATTAGTATTTCCTTGTGATTTTACCCCACACATGTAATCGCATCTTTGTTCATATACGCATTAAAGAAGTAACGCTCTTGGATAATTAGACACACCCTGTATTCATGGTAAGATTCGGACACTTTCATTGACGTAACTTTAGGTATTTGTATTTCCTTTTTATGCATTGATGTATTGGCTTACTTTCCGTTATTGTATCAACAATAGATAATATTGCATTACCATATGAAGCCGCTATGGCAACAACAGGATGTAGATTAACCTATATATGTAAGTTGGCAAGTTAGATTTAAGAAGATACATAGAGGCACGAGCAGGCACAGATATAGAGAGATACCGAGAAGATGCACTTGTAAGAATTTAGGCTATGACAATTTAAGGATGGTAACTGCTCAGCTCAAGAGGCTTGAGAAAACTTTTGTAGCTCGTCGATTTTATATTGTAGTTTAGGTTTATTCAGGACAGGCAGTGCTTGTAAAGACTGCGCTGGGCCTCGTCGTTATACGTTTCGGACAGACAGTACTTGAGAAAGACTGTGCTGTGCCTCGTCGATAAATTTGGGTTCGAGGAGAACCAAGGATTTATTACAGGTTTAGCTGAAAAATAAAGTTTAGCCTGGAGATACTGCATGGATGATAACGGAAAGAATACGATTAGCCGCTCGCCAAATGTTGTCATTTCTTGTAATTCTCTTCACGAACTCAGGCATAAAATGTGCCCACAATTTTCCACATTACAGCTTTTACACCTGAATAGCAAAGGGATAGAAAGAAAAATTGACTCTACTTCCTATGAATTGCTTAACACCCTCTTTCTGCTGATTGATATTATTAACTATGACAATTATGATGAAACGTAATTTTTATAGTTACCCATCTTTGTTGATATGCAAATAAACTTTCTTTTTGGCCCTGACAATTTTACTGGTCACTTTTAAAAAATGTTAAACCAGCTTATTTCCTTCAAAATGTTCTTTACTGCATCAATAGCTATTTCATGCATCACAGCAGTTTGTTTGTAGTATGTAAAGGTATATTTAGATACGAAAGTAGAAGTGAAAAGACGAAATAAAAGGTATGGAAAGGAACACTAGGGAAAAGGTCAAAGAACTTCATGGAAAAAGAAAAAGAAAAAAGAGGAGGAGAAGAAGAAGAAGAAGAAGAAGAAAGAGGAGGAGAAGGAATAGAAAAAGAAGAAAAAGAAGAAAAAGAAGCAAAAGAAGAAAAAGAAGAAAAAGAAGAAAAAGAAGAAAAAGAAGAAAAAGAAGAAAAAGAAGAAAAAGAAAGATAAGAAGATGAAGTAAAGGAAGAAGAATTGGGCGGCCATATTTACCGTACTTTTGCTACATTCATTGCTCGATGATATTCAGTTGTAGTTTTATTAAACCCAGTGAAAGGACTTTCTTCTGTTTTCAACAGATATGGTAAGAAAAAAAATGTTGTGATCGTCAAGAAAAAACTATTGGCAGGTAATGTTTTCAAACAACAAACCAATAGAGCAGCAATTCTCAGCTTGTTTACTTTGCAAATATCTTTTGATAAGAAAAGAGCTATGTTGTAATTTCTATAAGCTCAAATAAAATTGCAAACAGCAGACAAAAAAATTGTCCTCTTCGAAGCAGTTTTACCTGAATGAAACCATAGAAATTGTGCTTTGCTGGGGCATGCGAGACCATTTCTGAAGTAATTTCCTTCAGGTTACTACTCATATCAGTGTTACATTGATTGCTTACATAGCCCATACCAGTTGGGGGAATGCGCTCCCATCCCCCCCCCCCCCTATAAGGCTGTTTGTCGGAAAATTTTAGGATTCTCCACAAGTCACATTCCAACGGCTGGCTGATGATAGTCTTTTTAGCTTTCCATATTTTATTATTAGCAATTCTGCTTTTAATCGATTATTTTATGTTGAATTGAACGAAAATAGCCAAAGTTAGTCCTTGCTAAATATGTTAGTCCTCTGTCTTGACTAGTCAGGAAACACTTTAGGGTTCCTTTTGAAAGAAAGTTCGGAATTTTTCCAGTCGATCGTGGAGTCTTTTACAGTGGGAAGCATGAAGCAAACGGGATAGACGATAATTAAGATGGATACTCAGAATTTTCCTATATGATGAAGTTGTCTCTGCCACCAAAGCATTCGTGCCCATGTTAACACCTTTTTTCCAATTATGGATGGGATCTGCACAGGATTGGACGAAAGGTTTCAACATTTCGATGTTACAATTTTAACATCTATCCTCCAAAAGAATCCTTGACGAAGAAGCAAGGTCTCATATAGAAGCGCATTCAAATGTTACAAGAGGGATGTCATTGCCGCAGACACTATCAATGAATTTCGAAATACCAGCCTTTCTATAAAACATTCATTGTTAAAAAGGTAGAGGATGATGATCTCAAGTCACCGAGGGACATCCAGAAATTCATGTTGCCCAATCGGCTATGCCCTTTTTATCCAAACCTATCTACGCTGCTTCAAATCTTTGTTTGTCTATCAGTGTTTCAGCTTGTTCAGAGCGCTCGTTTAGCAGAACAAAGTTGATAAAAATACCTTCGATCTTCCATGGAAAATGATTGTTTGTCAAATCTAAAGACCCTGAGTCTCTGAAGAAACACTGAAATTGAACATGACTAGGTACTAGACAAGTTTGCAGCCATGAAAAAGAGAAGAAGATTGTTGGTTAGAAAGACCTGACTTTTTGGCATTATCCTGGTGTGTTGATAACGCAGTCTCTTAGGAGTTTTCGGGAACATAACATGTCCAAAAATGGCACGGAAACACGGGAACATTCTTTCTTTTTCAACAAGTACACGGGAACATTGATCGTTTTTTCAAAGGGAACACGGGAACAAGTACCCCCTCCCCCCCTTGGAGACCCTCACTTTTAAAGTTGTAACTTTGAATTTTACTTAAAATTGCTTTCAATTCAACAAGAAGGCAACTAAACCTTGAGGAATTCTATCTGTATCTAAAATATAGCAAATTGGGTTGCACATTGGGCCACTAAAACTATACCTAGCAAATTGGAACTGACAAATAGTTACGCATGCGTAATATTCAATTTACCATTGAAATACATATGTCGTTGGAAATATTATGTTGTCCGCCCCCCTATATATCTCTGCTAGTGTCGGCTCTGATTGCTTAATGCTTACACCAACACACAAAGCAAGCACGCGAACTAAAATATACCATACATGTCTAAATAGTTTTGGAAGGCACATAAGGCAATTGATTGCAGGTTTCTCACCGCACAAGAAAGCCATTTGCTTAAGGGGTGGATGTTAGAAATGATTCTCTTGGGAAGGCCTAGTTTTTAGTTTAGGTTAAAGAAAGTTTTGCATTTTCAAATTCACACATACTGAACAGCTGACAGCTAGCTTGAAAGGCAGCGAAAGACAAACGTGGACTGTAAAAAAATGTTGATAGCCCATCACAAACCTGAACGAGCTTTGGAAACTTAAACTCCAAGTATCTAGAAATTACAGTCATGCTACATGATTATTTTTCCTCTCTGTATGTTCCATTTTCTGGTGTTGTGAAAAACTTACGAAATATTTCACAATAAACCTACATTTTAACATACAATTGTCTACTCACTTGAAATTTCTATAAACTCAAGAAATGTACAAAATGTTGAATCTGTGTGACAACAATCAATGGTTGTGAGAGAAACTCGCTGTGGTTTGCTGCCATGCAATTATTTACGTTCTATTTCTCAATTGATAAATATGTAACTGATATTTGCACACGTTGTAAAAAGGACAGGTCCGGAGTCCTGAGGCTTTAGGAAAATGAATTTTTTTACAACAAAAGTAAAATTTATTTGTGGCTGTGACAATCTGAAGACAAATTGATGAGGACTTTACCTAATTAGATTGCATCTTCAGGTGATCAATTTTCTAAATCTTTATTTTCGTTAATTGACAATTACATACAACTACATATTTTATATTTATAGCTCAATGGTATTATTTTGTACAAGGTGCTTATCAAGTTATATTTGCTTTCAAATTAGCACCTAGAAATAGGGATTATACCGAAATTGGTCTTCTTTCAGTTTAGATTGACGTAGCGTGATATTCTTTTCTTCAGTTGTTGAATACAAATAATGATTTCATATGCACCTACAGATGCTTTCAATAATACCTTAATTCAATTTACGTCAGTTTCAAAAGTGCTGCTCTACATAAGCAGATACCTAACTTTAACTGAACGATATTCGATGCCATCGTTCTATAAATCCAAAAGGATAACTATCTGCATGATATTGCCAAAGTGAAGAGTTTATGAGCCATTTTTTAGAGACAAGAAAAAGGTATGAAGTATTGTGAAAGTTTGTTACGATTTTTCAAATTTTGCCTAATATTTTCATTTAAAGTTGGACGATTCGAAGCAATTCGATTAGTTTCTTCTATTCTATAGGTTTAAACAAAACAAAGAACTTCTCACACTTACGGGTCACACTTATGGTATTTGCTGGTTTCCTTCAGTGGCGGATTTAAAGGGCAGTTGCCCCTTCCTCAACGAGTTAAAGCAAGTTTGGCGCCCCTTTTTTGGAAATTATGCGCCCCTTTTGAAGATTGAGAATCAGATGAAAAAGATTCTGAGACCGATAGGTTAATTTGCTTCAAGGATTGCCTTAAAGTTATGTTGTTTATTTTGAAAGTGTATCTGAAATGGCTGTATACATCGTACTCTCGTCACCAATTTTTGAAAATTTTTCAGCGCCCTCACTACCAACTGCCCCTCCTTCAAGTTTGCTCTGGATCCGCCCCTGGTTTCCTCTTATACCTGAGATTAACCTTCAACTGTTCTCTTAAAGCCTTTTGCAATATATCTAACACCATAAAATGTTTGCTACATTAACGAAGTTACGCAGTCTTTCAAGGGTAGGACTGCCAATTTGATAATTCGGTTCATTGAAGAGCAGGCACCCCACTGTCATTTTCATTCTCAGTGTGCAGCATGCATGATTCATAATTCTTAGATAAATCAAACATAGATTGCGCAAATTTCTTACGGTTTTGACTGCGAAAGTTCTTAAATCGATGAAATGACGTACAAGGAATGCAGTTGTTCTCAACTGCCGCTTTTGCATATCTATTTAGCAGAGCTTATAAATTGCTGGGTGTTATTTTCTCGTTAGAAATATAAGGCGAATCAAGTTTTTGAAGATTCTCTTTTGATAGGGTCTTAATTATTAGAAATCCTTACTACCTTGATCGTGTTCCTTTGATTCATTTTTAGGTACGAAACTAAAAGAAGTGTTTAAGCAAATTTTTTAAAAATAATCGAGTAATCAGCTATCTTGAAAAATAAAACTTAAAGACAATACTAATAGGCAGATTTAACTAATTTACATTGAATGTTATCAAAATTCACGCATAGACAACACCGTACCAAATACCTGATATACAAGGATGTATTGCAAATAACAGTATAGATATCAAGTCATAAAATATCAAAAATAGATGATATTGACTATAACTTACATGAGATCCTGAAGATATCAAATCATAAAGTGCTTGCCTGGAGATGTGAGAATTTTCGACTAAGGCTATTTTTTCTGGCAAATCTTCTTTCAACCCATTACCACTCGCAGTGCTACAATTTAGATAACAGTGCAGTTAAAATATCATCAATGAGCTTCTTGGTGCTTAAATCCTTAAGCTTGAAAGAAAAAAACATTTATGCAATTCTGTTGAGGATCAAACATTCGTGTTGAGAAAGGCATTATTTACTTTCCAAAGAAAACGCATTCTTAGAATTGCTATAAATAAGTTGTTAAACTCTTGATCTGAAAAATGGGGTGACATTGTTTGTGAAACAATTGTGAGCAGAACAACTGTAGTGCAATCAAGTAAATTTTACGGCTGAATTATCAGGGTGGTGCTAGAAAAAATATCCTATGATCTTGATTCATATTGGCTACATAGCCAGAGATGCATTCGAGAAATGGTATTACTAAGATTATTTTTTCTTGGTAGTAGGGATGCAAATAACTGAAGGGAGTCAATTTAGCTTACCCGCTGATTAGACTGGTTTCCCCAAATGCGAGTTACCTGAGACTAACTTTAGTTTAATGTGAAATTTTGGGCAAGCTAAGCTTTAAATATTATCAGGTACAATCACTGCCAAAAGTTTTGGAACACTAACGTCAGTTTTCAAAGGCAAATTCAGCCACCCCCCTCTCCCCCTAAGAGCAATATTGATTTACTATAAAAAAAGGAGGGGTTGTGGAGTACGTACGCTTTTTCGTGTGCCTTGTATGATATTTTTTTATACTTTCAGCATTGTTTTGGAGGGAAAGGGGGACGGAAGTAGTTGTATTCGTGAAAACGAATGAAAAATAGAAAAGCACAGCGAAAAGTGTTGGGTGTTCCAAGTAATTTTGGCAGTGATTGTAGGTTACCAAAAAAGGCTCTATTTTATCTAAACAGGGAACTCTTCGCTGGAAAAACGGTCGAATCTTCCAGCAGGCTGGAGATTTATAGAAATTATGAAATTATGAAAAGTATGACATTATGAAAAATCTGTTTTTAGAATTCTTTTATTTTGATAAAAAAAACTTGAAATACCCTGAAAAACACCTTAAGATGAAAACTGGGTAATATGTGGTTTGATAATATTTGAAGTTTGCTAACATACTGCAGCGACTTTAGATTGAGATCAAATTACAAATTAGAAATTACAGCGAAGAAATTGAAGACCAGAATGAAATAAATTAGTTTCGAAAGCAAAAAACATGGCGTTTCGAGCATGTGTTCGTTATCAAGTGACTGGAAAAGAAAAGGTATCAAATGACATCAAGTGACTAGAAGAGCCGAGCAAAGAGAAGGCAAGATTCGACAGATCGAAAAGAATGCAAGATGCGACGTTACTGAAACCAAATAGGAAATATGAGGAATATAAGAATAAAGTAGAAAATAGACAGGAAAAAAACCTAGTGTAGGAAATTAAAATGGTTATTAAGTCCATGAGAATAAAGAGCTTTTAGGCTAAAAATTGAATGTTTCTCAAAAGTCTTCCGTTTGGTGGAATCTTGAGGTGCATGCTATAAGCCAAGAATGGGCATGTCAGCAGTTGACAGATTGGCGGAGTTAAAATGTTTGAAAATTTCACTCGGTCCTGATATCCTGCTATCTGCATCGCTTTGATGTTCTTCTGTAAAATGGATCCTGTTAGTAGCAATTCATAAATTTGTATTATGTTACGTATATACAATAACGAGAACCTACCAAATCTACAACGATGGATGAAGCATTTCCGGATACATTCTACCATGAGGGAAATGTCGTCAGCAACCATTTTTGGCGGGATTAGAGTCCAGTTCTCTTGACCAGAGAAGATTACTCATTGGAATAAAAGGTTCAGCAGGGATCGCTATGCGTCTCTATTGCTATTCCGTGAAGATTTTGCAGCTTCATCGTTCTTTTGTCGCTAAATATTCAGATTTGCTACAAAGTTTTGTTAATTGTGCTAAATATAAAATCAAGAATTCACTCAATCTTTGAAATGAAAAAAAGGCAGTGCTAACATGTCCATTCTTATATTTTCAGTACCGCTAATCTTATTTGGTCAAATCTATGATTTGGGAAGTGTGTGTGGGGGGGGGGGGCGGCATCCTTCCCAACTTGTGTTTTTTCGGTGAATTTTGCTCAGTCAGTAGTGATCAAATGACGTCAACATTTATCATTAACATTATTAATCTTATTATCAAATTTATCTTATAGCTAAAAAATGAATTTTACAACAAGCATTTGAAAATCTTCTACACCAAAATATGATTATTATCTAACAGCCCTCTACAAATCCTTGGTTCTAAAATCCTTCCTTGGACTGCTTATCTGAGATAAACGTCAAATTGATATTACCTACTTGCTAAGTTTATTGCAGGAAAAAGGCCTAACCAATCATCTCTTGTTAACCATAAATGGGGTGACGTAAAAATTACCATTATGGCATCTAGCCACCCAGTCATAACAAAACAATGAATGCTTAATTTAAGATATATATGTACAAAACAACACATGATCTGAGCTAGCATTGCAAAAATAAACTGTCTCTTTGTGAATCTTGATATCATTCGATAGCAGAGATTCATATAATAGCATATAATATCTTGCTATTGGTCAACAATATTCTATAAAACATCCTGCCTTGTTTCATATGAAATAGACATTGAATAAATTAGAAGTTGTTAACCTAAGTTTTAAATTGGGCCAAACAAGCAGCTTTAAAATATATTTTGGCTTGAGAATTACGAAAATAATTCGATAGATTTCAGATGGAAAAAGGAACCTTTGTTTTTATATTTGCCAGTTAGTAAGAGTATTTACTTGAAGTAAAAAGGCCTTGTGGTGTTATTTTGTTCACCTAGCAACCCAGTCTACAACCTGGAACCATTAGTATTTGATTAAAGTGTCGTATAGGAACCGAGGAGGCACAATTACACGTTTTTGTCCAAGTGTTTAGGCTACGTGCTAGTGACTCACTGTTCAACAACGTTGAAAAAAATTCCCTATTTATTTTCAAACTTTTTTATTTTCACGGCGCTGCTTTTGATATTTGAGTTTCCTGCAAGATCTGTCAAGATTTAGCAAATAGGATTGAAGTTTTATGATTTAAAACATAATACGATATAGTAATAAGATTTGAATTGTGTAAGGTTTCCGTGAAAAAAACCAAAAGGCTGTAATTTTACAGGTCATAACTAATTTTTTGGAAGGGACAAATGTGATTAATACATTATTCAATTTTTGTTTTGAAGTTTGGTTTAGATATCATTGCACATAACATTTTATTGTTATAATCAGTCATTCGTGACAGCTGTCAATTAACAAAAATCACGAGGTCTGTCACCAATTAGACAGACTTGAATTGAATTGCTGATCAGAATTACAAACAAAACAAAAACAGTAACAGTAACGACAGAAAGCAATAACAACCGGAAATTAATAAGAACAGCAGTAACATGAAAAGAAAGATCGGAAAAAGAGACAGTCTGTGTTGTAGATTAGAGTAACAAAAGAAGACAACAGCAAAAACAAATGTAACTACAAGTAGCAAACATCAACTACAAATAACATGAACACCAAGAAAAATCGATGCAACAACAATTTTTAACACTATATTTATGGCATTTTTCATTAAAGTAATAGTTGTTGGTTTTCCAGACGCACATTTTGATAGAAACATAATCGTATGAATAGAGAATTAGTTACTCTGGCTGTTCCCTTTCGCAATGTTTGAAGGCAGAAGTGCTTATTGGCCATATATTGGATATGTCAGATTTGTCTGGCCGGTTAAATGAAACAATTAAATCAAATCTTTAAAAACATTTTATTTGCGTACAGAAATCATGGAAATTTTCCAAGTAGACAGGACACTGCAGGCGCGGATCTAGCCAAAATTTTGACCGGTTTCGGGGTGCTTTACACCATTACAGTCCTGTGTGTTTTTGCCCACACTTTCATCTAATATGTCAGAATTTTACTCCATTCAGCATGGCCTTTAATCCTCTTCTTGCAACTTCGATTCTAATTTTCATGAATTTTTCCGAGAAATAAAGTCAAGTCCCCTTAATACAAAACCTCAGATTCTTATTTGCATCCATATTCCATTTTGTATCATTTTGTTTTAAAGCGTCCATCCTTTCGAGCTATGGATATCGATGTCGAGTATGCTTTTTAGTCACCGGTTTTTCTCGCATAAGGGAAACATATGGGCACCGGTTTTCACAGGTTTTTAGAAAACAATAGCCACTGGTTTCAATATTTGCGCATAGATAACATACTCCAAACTGTCACAGTGAATGGCTGCTGATTTCCTCGATTTTGAATTCCTTGGATACTTTGAGATGAAAAAATGAAGTAGGAAGCTGGGAACTCTGTCGAACTATTGTGAGGGTTCAATTCAGTATATAAACAGAAGAACTGTAGTCAGTCAGGGAGAAATACAGCAAATGTTGCAATTAATATTTAGATAAAAAATTCAAGATTTACAGAGAAACATAACTCTTAGAATTTGACCGGTTTTTTAAAACTGTGCAACCGGCCTAGATCCGCGCTTGACACTGTAGCAAATTTTTAGCTAAAAATACAATTCTGTGCTAAACAAAAATATCAAGAAATCGTTTGATTTGTCACTATTTATTTTGGACGATTCACCACTCTGATCTGACATACAGTTCTCAAGGAAAGGAGTCTTTTGATTTCCAGCAAGGTTCGCGATTCTTTAAAAGCAGCTTAATCATTGAAGTCGCATCTGACTATTCTTTTGCTGAATAGCTTTTTGCATTGAATAGAAGACATAGTGATTCATTGGAAAATGAAGCCCGAAGTCTTCTTTCTCTTTTGTTTTTTTTATTTAATGCATGAGGAATTCCTTCCTTGAATGAACATTTGCATACAAATAAGGAATTTCAAACATAAGAGGGTGTGGGAAATCTGAAGTGTTTGCTTTGAGCCGCGCACACCTATTCTCAAAACGAATCCACCTCTGTCCTCTACTACTTGAAGTGGCAACATTGATTGAAATACCAAGGTGGATAGCTTATAGCAATCTTGTTATGTGCGTGGTTTGATATTTCTCAACATTTCTGTGTCGTTGTCATTTCCATTTAGTCCTTGTATAAGTCAAAATAAAGCAGATATAAAGTCCATCGTAACATTTACATTATTCACAGTGTTTATTTTCATGCCATTCAGGCAAAATGGGGAGCACGACAAAGCGGTTTGATGGCTGAACCTATTTTGCACTTAGTTGACCTTCTACCCAGTTTTTCTTGCGATCTACTTGGATTTTCAACCACCCCCCCCCCCCTCTCTCTAACAAATGCTCTTCTTTTTTAAATTCCTAAGGCAGTCGAAAATCAGAAGCAAACTAAAGATCTGTTGACAAGAGTATATTTTTCATCAACGTCAAATCGCTGTTGCTAAAGAATTATATTGCTTTTTAGATTCGGGCTTAATATAAAGTTTCATGCAAAAACTTGTTTAGTTTGTTCTTCAATACAGGCCAGCAGATTTGAGTGAAAAGTGAATGTTCATTTAAATTATGAAAAGAGCACGTAGCTGCAAAGGAGCTGGCCAAGTGAAGAGAGGAAAACTTTTACAGCAGATACTAACGGCTTCGCATTTAAGCTCCAGCATTTTTTTAGTAACCCTCAAAGGAAAATTAATAATGGTCTGGTGATACTGAAAAGCCTCCACGTTTATCCTAAAATGTGGGATTAATGCTCTCGATGACCTCCAATTATGGCAGACAAAGAAATTCACAGACAATGAAATGTTACATGGTAAAATTTCAATTAAAAACCTACGATCTTCAAAATTTGGCAAAAGTTTATGGGCATTTTAATGGTATTTTGTGGTGTTCTTGGCTATTTTCTCTACATTCGAAAATTCTAAAGGTACATTTTTTAGACATCATCTTGTAAAGAAGATCATACTTGCAAAAAGATCTAGAGATCGTTGAAATTGGAGAATTTCCAGATTTCGTTTGGAAACCGTTGAATTTTAAATCAATATAAATACGAGCAGTACAAAATTTCATTTTGGCTTGAGATATGAGTGGTATATTGACTTTGCGGAATTTCCTTAGATTTTCTTATTACACGCAGTTTTACACACAGAATTAGTACACCTTTTGTGTGACAAATAACAAGAAACTAATCAACGGAGATTTCCTAAAATCACCTTTAAAAGGGCCTAATCATGACCTAACAAGCAAATGCAAATTGTAAAGGGGTAAGGACATCTAAAGCAGGAAACTTAATTCAAAATAAGTAAATTCCCACTATGTAAAGAAGCACTTTCGTTTGGTATTTGCAATCGAGTTGTCTGTAGTGTTTATATACTGCGTCGGCGAAATTTCTTAACGTGTGAATTAAGCAGATGTACCGACGTTTTGCAAGTAAATAAAAGCAACGGATCTCAAATTGCAGTTTTGTACTTCAATAGCATACGGTGGTGGCTCGTCTTGTGCTCTTTGGTAAGTCACTTCATTTTGGATCAAAAATTTTTATCAGTAGCTTCACTTTAATTTTTAAAAAATAAAACTCCTAATTTGTCTCAGGTACAGCAAATGACGGTAATATATAAAAAGTGATTTGCAAGAAGCTGCAGCCTGCCATCAAAAAGGATACTTTCGCTTTATGAGAAACTACATTTTACTTTCTTTATCTGAAAACGATTTATAAGAATATCCAAGCTCGAAATAAGAACAGTGCAAAAACATGCTAAGTCTCACATAAAAAGTTAGTAGAAATAATCATTTTGTTTTTTAACATTTTCTCTCATGTTATGAAAGCATGGCAACTAGCTCATAAGCTGCACTACTAGAAATTTAATGCGAAACTCTTTTTGGCGGTCTTGGAAACAGTTTTGTTTGAAAGCTTTAGAAAGGTCAATATTGAAATATGAACAACATTAAGAGCAAGCAAGCCTCAAGGTATTTTTTTTAAAAATGTTAACATTCAGCATTGGCAGCCTGATTTTTTTCATTTTCTTAATAATGCTATGATATTAAGAAAAATTGACCAGCTAAATTTTTCCTGAAGTAAACAATAAAACAACTGAACCGCGCGAACAAAATTACAGGATAAATTATCTTTATAAACAGGCAACAGTCTTGAGAAAATAGTCTTAACATTACAAAGATGCTTTTCGACAAGATGATCTCTTCCAAATACGCTTTTGAAAAATGCTGTGTTTCTAGTGCATTTAAATGCCTAGACTATGCATGTTTTGCTACATTATTTAGTCTTTCAGTGATAGAAAATATGCATTGCATAGACACAACTTAGCTTTTTCATGTACTTTTCTCGTGCGTGACAAAAATATAAGATTTTTTTGTAAAGGAAAACCCTGTCAAGAAATCTTGGATTTGGTCAAAAAAATCCTGAATTTTATTCTGCAAAAGAAAGACGGAGCTTCTATATGCTTATATGCTTTTTGCTTCTATCTTCAAAGTAATCACATCTTCGTTATCCTTTCTTTTCAACTTAAATAAACAACGACCAGCAAACACGAATGATCTAAATAAAAATATTTGCGACAGTCCAGCTGACATTTGCACCTCGTTCTTTGAAATTTCGCTGTATATGGCTAATCTTCGTTTGGATATTTGGTAGTAATCAAACGAGAAATAATTCTAAAGTCCCGTTTATGGCTGTAAGTAAGTTGCCTTTCATCTACATTTTTCAATTTTTATTCTGTTCTTGGGATATCATTTTACGTGCATGCCTGTTTTTATTCACTTTTGGTCTATCTTGTTCTTTGATTGGTCTATCGAGTTTGTTTGTTGCCTTTTTTCTTACATTAAGTCCACAATCGATTAGATTTCAACTAATCACACAATTTGATGTGCATCTTTTTAGGCCAATAATATAAATTTTGCTGTGCTAGTAGCAAAAAGGTGTAAGAAATAGCTTAAGCTCACAACGGGCCAAAGCTTGACCTATCACCTCGAGCTCTTCTGCTAGTGAGAAAAAATAATTGCGGAATAAAAAGAGAACCGTTCTACCAACACAATTAACGCATCCCCGCTGGGTAGAAACTTTTTATTTTTTACTGATCTCGAGCATCGTCCTTTCCTGCGCGCGCAGAATTATGTTCAACAAGCAAAATGACAGTACACATATCTAGAATACAAAAGACATTGCAGTTACTCTGTCAAAGCTACTCTTTCGATTGTTTAACAGACTTCACTTTTCCCCGTCTAAAAAGAAGGAAAATGAAGAATTTTCTTCATGCACCGCAGTTGACCAATCAAATAATGTAGTCCTGACATAGACCTATTTCCATGTGTAGTTACATACAGTTTTAATGCTGAAATTAAGAACTCTTCTATTGGAATTCTTTCGAAAACCAAAAGTGTTTGCGTATGATGAATTTTTTAACGACTAATAATGTTTTTAAAATGCCTAGTAGAAAGAAGCAAAATATCTGCTTCATTCTACCTCCAGTTTTTGTTAGAAACACCTAAAAAGCAGAATTCTATTTAAAGGGTTCATTTTGTTATACGACAGAATTGATAATATTAAAACAATGATGTTCATAGTCGGCCTTTGAATTATAGCAACCTGGAATAACACACCATCGACATTCGATTTATCTTAAGGTTGAGGTTTTGGAAAATGACTCATGATACAACACTTATCGATATAAACACGTTTCTGGTTTTGCGCTACTGACCTGATTTTCATAGATAAAAATTGACATCGGACAGAAAAAAAACTTCAGACACTTCAAAACATTTCTTCACAGAGGTATGAAATAACAGGTGATGACAAAATTGTGAATATACATCGATATTTGATTTTTTACTCAAAAAAACGCGAGGGAAAATGGCATGTTTGATTGGTTAGCATAAGGTACTGTTACACCTGGTCCTGTTGAAAAATTCATTTGGTAAAAACGTACTTATAAGCGATCCTTTGAACTTCTATCATTGTAGCGATACCTGAATCAGCATTGCTTTGGTACATAAGTGTTACTAGTTTTTATTATCTATGGTGATCATATTACATTTTTTCGTTAAATTGCAGGCAGGAAATGGGCCAGTTAAGTTTTCTTTCTATCCATATAGGGAGGGGAAGGGGACTTTAAGGCAACACATGAAATCTAATGTGAATTCTTTATAAAAGCAAAAGATAAAATATCCGTAAACAATTTTTGGTCAATAAAATTTAATTGAAATGTTACATAGAAACGTTACTCACATAGAAAATTTTGTGTTAATCATTGTTAGTCATGACTTTTTGTTATGTAGGAGGTTGTGGGTGAGCAAAACCTTGAGATTTTGCTATGAAGGAGCGTGGTTTAATGTTATCATCCCACTGCTAAATCGAAAGATTAAGGAAGCCATCCAAAATTCATTGCTCGTTGGACTATAAACCACTAAACATTCATCAAAATGCCTTTGTTTGAAAGCTGACCAACGCAGAGTCAGTTATTTGTTATTTACCTGTTCTGTATTATATTTTTGAGATTGAAATTTAAGATATAAATACAGTGAATCAGTCTTCACTGAAATCAAATATTGGTGAGAGGGCTTGAAACAGAGTAACTACTTCGTATTGCAGAGATTCCAGTGAAGAGAGGTAGAAAACGGTAAGAGAACATAGTTTAAGATAACCGTGATAAAAATTAGGTTTAATGTCTTGTTAAATGAGCATGATATACATTATTTGTCATGCTAAGTACGATAAATGATCTACGAAATAGGAAATCTACAGAGATTCGTCAGTGCTCGCAATTATATTCGCTTTTTGTGTTATTCATGTCATACGGAGTAACGAGACTATGAACGGAGTTTTCTTGGTAAAACTCTGTCTTGGACTTAAGAGGTGGACTGGTTTATTTTTTCAATCTTTCTTCGTGGTAAATTTTGTAAGATGCATTTTTGAGGTCCTCTACCAGATCTTTTGTCTCCTTCTTGAATGGGCTTGGCTCAAAATAGAAACGATAATTTACCACTTTTAACTAGGATTTACAAGGCTACGATTTTATGTAGCTACAGATTTACCAAAGTTTGTTTAACAAATCAGACAAAATTTTGCCATTTTTATTTTAAAATTTTATCTTTTCAAATTTCCTTTCTATTTTACAGAGCTGCTTGTAAAACTGTTTCATCTTAACATTTACTAGCAATTTTTTTCAAAGGGGTTAGCATCGTACCAAAATAGCGAAAACATGTAGAAAAAGCAATACAAGCTCAGAGAGACCAGCAAAGCTAGAATGGGCAGGACATGTAAACGTAGCAGCTAGAGGGGAGGCTCAGCCAAGCTTCTAACTCATTGGCCACGGTCCAAGGACCAGTTAATCAACCACTAAATTGATCCTTTTCCGGGTCACCAAAAGTACCAGCAAAGTGGAACTGGCTTACGTGCCATAGAGGAGGACCTAGCGTCTTTTTGCGATATTTTTACGATGATTTTGCGCAATATTTGTATCGTATTAGTCATTTTATTCATTTTTCGTCATAAAAGCTCAAGATGACACCTTAATTCATTTTTCGTCATAATGTTTTTGTTCAAAGACATCATGCACGAAAATCGCCGTCTTCTAAGTGACCCATAGCTTCCTATTGTATAATCAAATTAGATTTCAGTTTATAAAATTAAATCAATCCTCTCAAATGTTCTAAACGTGTGGCCATAAGATCCAACATTCTCTTGCAGTTTTGATCAAAGCAAAACCCAAAAGTGACGATTGTCTTCGCCTACAATTTCGAATGGCTCCATCTTCGGTTGAAGTTCTTTTCCTGTTGGCCTTTGCATGTGGTAAGTCAGTAATTAGTATGAGTTTGATAAGCCAGGTGGGTCAGTTACTTTTCTCGCTTAGCTCCCCCTTTGTTGACCATTTGCAGCTGGGTTGGAAGAAAGGAAGAATCTAGACAGAGTTTGTACTGACAACTTTAAATGGTGCAGGCAAGCACTCCAAACCACTTAGCAACTTCGCTTCTGTTACTTAAATTTGCAAACCTCTAATAAAGATTACGGTAATGTATATTGTTAGCAGGGACCACAAAAGCGGGGAGGGCCTGAGAGGAGCCTGGGAGCGAGGGGCATTTGTATGCCTTAAAAACCATACAAAAATTGTCTTGCGCTTGGTTTTAAGCAAATCCGTAATATGTTCCACCGTCCTTGGGTGTTCGGTGATTCTTGAATGTCTGCATGCCCTTGAAGGCTGAAATATTCAGTCAATCTCTTTCTGATAAAACATTTCCCTTTCTTACGAAAATGGCTAATGTGTACCCTATTTTCAAAAAAGGAGATTCATCTAGTAAAGAGAATTATAGACCAATAAGTGTGCTCCCCTCAGCTCAAAAATATTTGAGAGAATAATGTTCAATCAAATCTACAATTACATCAGTGTTAAACTGTCCCCTTTGCTTTGTGGATTCAGAAAAGGTTATTGATAGCACACAACACGCTTTGTTACGACTAATTGAAGGCCTGTTAAAGTGCCTGGATAAAAAAATGTGGCTGTTGCAGTGCTTATGGATTTATCAAAAGCATTTGATTGTTTACCCCATATACTTCTACTAGCCAAATTGAAATCTTATAGCTTCAGCGACAACGCAATGGAATTCATGTATAATTTTCTAGATAAAAAAATACAACGAGTAAAAATAAACTCAGGTTTTAGTGATTGAATGAAAACAAAGCAAGGAGTTCCTCAAGGATCAATCTTAGGCCCGTTGCTTTTCAATATTTACATGAACTATATTTGTCTGCATTTGAACAAAAGCAACTTATGCAACTATGCAGATGACAATACAATTTGACTGTCAAGTACTGATATGAATGAACTAACTGACGACTTAGAATCGGAAGCCGCTATTCTTAATGAATGGTTTTATAAACATTTGGTGCTCAATGGCGATAAAAGCAAGCTTATAACATTTAAAGCCAATCGATCCAATTTAGAGGAATCTAAAATTCAAACAAATGGCTCTGCTATAATAGAAAGCTCGTGACGATTATGAATAAACTTTTGAACAACTTTTGATAAAGAATAAAACAATAACTTCTTATAAGAAAAATTTACAATATCTTGCGATAGAAATTTACAGAATATTTAACGGTTTGAATCCAACTTTTAAGGATGAAATATTTTCCATAAATGAATGCCCATATTACTTAAGAAACACCCAATGCTTAACACCGGAGCCACATTACAAAATATATGGATTTAATACCGTATCGTGCAGATGTAGCCAAATATGGAACTCAGTTCCAAATGAGATAAAGTACTCCCCTACTTTGCAAATATTCAAATGTTGAGTACAATGTATTCGTGTTAAATCACTAAGAATTGGTATTAAGCAAAATAGTGCCCTGTTTCTCGACTAGATGTCCCTCCACTTCTCCGCTACACTCTTCTACAGCTACACTAGCATAATTTGGATCTTAAACACGGATCATACAGAATAGTCAGACTTATGCGAAGTTCAACTTACACGTCAGTCGGATCTTTCCGACTTACACAATGTTTGAAACATTTTAAATCGATAAACCCCATGAAGCATATAACATATATCACTGCTGAATTAATGAAGTTATGAAATTACTTTTGTTCGAGCTATGCGTTTAGTTTTGCGAACCCCGTGCCTTTATCTTTTTGTCATTTTATATCCCACGCCAAATTTGTCTTAATACTCCCTCTGTGGAATTTGGAAGAAACTCCACTATTTACTTTTAGAACTCTTGTGTTATTCTGCATAGTTGAGGACGTTTCCGTATTACATCGGCTTCGAGTGCCTCCCTACAGAAGATAAAAATCTCTAGACATGTCTAAATATATTTGCGTAAACCTTCTCACAAGACATATGTCTTGCCTCACCTAGAGAAAATTTGGATGCGTTCACCTTCTTCTATTTCATCTTCTTTGCATGTTTTGTTTGAGATGTTACCTGTTTTCTTTATCCTAAAATTTATGTCTGCAAGCATTTTCAAATCACTCAACCAAAGATTCTGAACCAAATAAAGTTTCTTTTTTGTTTGCTGTTAACTCCTGATCAAACATGTAACATAAATTTTCTTGATTTCGTTCACAATCTGATCTTGACTGGTGATTCTCATGTAAATAACTTTGTAACGTTTTAAAACATACATGAAGCTTTTTATCTTACACTCTTCAGAGTATAAAATGTCAAAATAATAATAAGAGAAAATTTAAGTTAGGAAATCATCGACATAGGTCGATCAGAAACTGGAGCACATAACTTTAAAGGCATTTGATTGTTGCGGTCGCTGATTTATTAAAAACAAGGAGCTAGTTAAACGTGTCTTCCTTCCTTTCGCGTGATTTTTGATCCACATCTGGGCATAAATTTTCAGCTTACTTTCAATTATCCGACGTTTATACTCTGAACGGTGTTGGACGAAAAGTCCTGAAGTATACCATGTTTTCGCTAATTTGTGCCATCTTCAAATTTGAAAGTACTGCAACTTAACTACGAGTACCATTAATGAAAACGTGTAATAGTTATCAAGCATTTTTATATCGAGATGCTAAATTTTGGATCCTCTTGGATTCGGAAGTCAAGCAGGCATTCTCTTTTAAGTAATTTAAAGATGCTTTAAAAGAAATGATGTTTTTAGTTATTTATAATTTGTTATAATTTTAGTTTAGCTAAGGGCTCTTGACTGACGAGATTACCCTGGTTAAAATGTTAACTTGAGTTGAGCACACTTTTTTTAATGAATGGGCACTCTACCTTAAAGAAGATTTTTGCTTATTCATTGAAACAAGGATTTGTAAATAAAGAGTATGTTTGCATTATTTTTTGTTCTCATTATCAAAAACATGAAAAAGTAAACAAACCAGAGCAATTTGCATATCTTCCTGAAAAAGAATTCATTCGAATCCTGTCTGTTTAGATTATATATCAACGTCCTTTTCCTAACAAAATCTGCAAGCATGAAGCACATGTTTACAACCACCTCACACTTAATCAACAAGCTATTATCATCAAATTCCTGATTAAAGTTTGTGCCGTTTCTTTCAGCCGACGTTTTACCGAATTACTATCCAAATAAACGTGGCATCCGGTTTAAAATTGCCGTGCTAGTAATAATATGCGAACTACAAAATAAATAAGAGATGCCGTAGTTACTCAAATGAAAGCACTTGCGCATTTGGATAGAATGGTCTTGCCAAGTTTATTAGTATTTTTAAGTCAACATAAAAAAGCTTTGTTGATGCGGGTATGTTTGGGTATGAGAAAGCCGAAAATAAACCAAACGGGTAAGAAATTTGATCTGCTATATCAAGCACATATTAAACAGGCAAAAATTTTATCTAATTAGAAGAACATTTCCTTCTAATATTCTTCTCATTTAAAGAACCTATTTTAGTGTTTAACCTAATTTAAAAAGTTTCATGACAAAGGCTTTCATCTTGCTCGTA
The DNA here is from genome assembly GCF_057945365.1 of Rhopilema esculentum. Classification (NCBI taxonomy): domain Eukaryota; kingdom Metazoa; phylum Cnidaria; class Scyphozoa; order Rhizostomeae; family Rhizostomatidae; genus Rhopilema; species Rhopilema esculentum. The sequence continues at coordinate 2,408,372 of NC_142819.1, read as the reverse complement.
ACTCGTAAGGAAAGTTAAATAGTTTTTGAAGATTAAATGATGACCAGACAACGAGTTGCAAATGACAACAACAGTAAAAGTTCTGCTATGCACTGTGTCGAATTCAATATGATTTGACAGATAATAGATTGAATTTTTAGTCAAGCATTTGCAGTTTTATTATTGACACAATTTTGGATATGCTTTCGTCAGTTGTTCTCAAGACAACCTTCAGTTGCATACTAGCTTTAGCTAGGCATGTAGCAGAGCATTCATCAAATTAATTGTTCAAATAAAAGTACAAAAAAAAGGAATAACAGTCAATCAAGCAATTTGTATCACCACTGTTTACTTTGGCAGACACCTTGTCTATGCTTTATTCAATGACATTTTATACCTCTCCAGTTTTTGTCATTTTGCACTCAAGATAAGGTCCTAGATATCTGGAAAACTGAGAAAATCGAGTCTTCTTGTGCTCTTAAAAAACAGATATTACAGTCACTGTTAAAATTCTAATAAAACTTGCTATCGATGATAAGTATAGGTATATCAGAAGCCTGTATAAATGAGGTAGCTTACTATAAGCTTTTTGACTGAAACTTGGCCTTGTGGATTGCATCAGTAATCCCTTTTCGCAAATTTAAAGTAAGCAAACATCATTTTTAGAAGTAAGGAAATAATGAGAATTGTTATTGAAAAATATTGGAGTGGAAAAGTCTAAGAAAGTCAAAGAAACTTCACGTGCGTCACATTTTTAACAGGTCTTACTGCTGTCAGAGCTGACTGCAATACGATTGCGTTTTTCAGCAGGGATACAAATCTTTTCATCAGAAGAAGATGACAAAGGACAATCTTTTCAGCAGAAGAAAAAGACAAAAGACAATGTTTTCATTCAAAAGACAAAAGACATACGACAATCATAGTTTGATTCTTTCTGCTAGTGCTTGTTCTTTTTAAGCACCGCTTGCGAAGAAAAACCTGAAATTTTATGACAGCTACAAAATATTTTTAAGAATTAAATCTAACGTTTTCAAAGAAATTAACTTTGCTAGAAGAACTTCTACTAGAAATTAAAAGTATTTTCTAAGGTATTTTAAAAGGCAAGGACGAATTTTTTTGGTTTTTCATTTAGATCTAGCAACCTTTCTTTGAGTCGTGTTCATGGAGATTGCATAAGCCAAAATGGAATGACAATCATATAAAGTAGTTTGTCTTTAATTGCAGAACAGCCGGGGTCTTACACAAATCAATAACCAGTTTGTTTTCAAAGCATTCAGAGCATTGCTGTTCTGCAGAAGCTGCCTGTTCTGCATAATCGCGTTCCTCGGCTAGGTGACTTGAGCTGTGCATGGAACCACGGCAAAGCAGTCGAATTTTCGTGCACACGAATTTTGTTTAAAATGATTACCTCTCTCCTCTGCTTTGGAATAATAATCGGTAAGTAAGTTCCACCTGTGTCTCAGGTAGTTATGTTGCATTTTCTACATTGCTTAAGAATCAAATAGCTCATTAAGAAGAACGTTCTTCCTCGATGATAGGTATTGGCAACAGCTTGGGATGCCTTGATTTGTTTGCTGTTGAATGATTAAACAGGGACATAAAAATTAATTTGTGATATTTCTATATACAAATGCAGATTTCGACAAAACTTTTGCGTTCTCTTTGCCACAGATATAAATTCTTCCTTTAGATAGATTTGTGTCGTTCACAATCTTCGACAGTATGTATGTTGCTTTTTTGCCAACAGATTGTTAGTCTAACAGTCAAAAATCCTTCAGAAAGTTTTTGCTGAGGAGTCTGATGTCTAACTTTCCAGCTTTGGACAGATGTTGCAGTGCAAGTTATAGGGCAAAAAATTGCTCCCTCAGAAAAACTGCCATCAGTTGCAAAACTAGGTTAGCCAAGCAAAAGAAAGCTAGCCAAGGAAAAAACACTGCTTTACCCTAGTTATTTAGCTTCAAAGCGCCATGAGCCAACACGACTTCCTACAATTGCGCGTGAGCCTGGAAAAAGAAAGCAAGAACGAGATGAAACCCGTCCGAAAGCTTGTTAATGATCAGCAATGCATTTTGTGAGCCACCTACCAGGAACTGGGCCCCCTTAAACAATCTTGATGGTAGCCACGCCCTTTATACGATAAAACGCATCCTGGTAGATGCAATTTCTGTAGCTATCGATAATTATAAAACAAGATTATATAATAATAGAGAAAGTATGTTGTTTAATGAAATTTTGGTAGTGTTTCGAGTTTCTAAACCTATACCATAGATGCCAAGAAACTAAACCCTATACAATACAGCATTAATAGATAATAAATTGTAGGTTCAGATATATTTTCTGTTTTTAATCATGGGTTGGCATTAAATAAATTTTTTGGGAATGAGCTTAGAGACTAAGCTTCTTTGCAGAAGAAGACACGAGCCCATGAAGACACGAATCCTTCGAATCAATGCAATGTTCATGATGCTAAAAGTATAGAAAAAAGATTCTGAAGATCTCTGTTATTGAAGATCAAACAATCTTTTGGTGGTACAAAACTTAAAAATGGCGTTGAAAAAAGTAAACATTTGAGTATACTGAAGCTTTCCGTCTGACACTGTTCATAGTATAAAATGTCAGAACATAGACAGAAAACTCAGAGTATAAAATGTCAGAACATAGACAGATAACTCAAATGTTATGAAAGCTCAGTACACTCAAATGTTTTAATTTCTCCAAAGCCATCTCTGGTTTAGAGATCTTGATTATGAAGATCTCTGATTTTGATTGAGAAGGTAATGTTACAAACAAGGTTCGATTATTGAATTGAAAAGGCACCATAAGAAGCTCTTTGACGAAGAGCTAAGGTATTCCCATGAATACAGTTAGAAAATTGGAAGGGCCTGACAACATACTGCTCTCGAGCTCCCAGTTTGTCTCCCTTAAATTAAGCCTCTCCTAGATACAATTCTTGGATGCGTGCCTACAGTGTTATAGCACGCAATAGTGTTGAGATAAATATGGATAAAGAAGCCTTCAGAAAGAAATTGCATAGCACGCCCTTTTTCACTGACTCGCAAATTTCTATAGTATTAAATCCTTGATATGCGCATATTTCTTTTTCAGTCAGTGGATTCGCTGATAAGATTAAAAGAGATGGATTTATGAAGGTAACTGAATTGCTATATGTCCATGTGATTGACGTCAATGCATTTCTGGTAGTATGAGAAAGTATCTATAGCAACAACGAAGGCAGCTTTTTTCATGTACTTTGCTGGAAACATGCTTGTTTTTCTTTATTTAGAATTGAATTTAGATTTCTAGCAGAGGAAAATATCTTTTAAGTTGTATATAACTTACTTTCCAAGCAAAAGTTGGTGGTTTCTTTGTGTATTCGTCATTGTTCATTTCTACTTCAACCAGTTATGTGTATGCATACGCAATTTGTTTACAAACATAGCTAATGCCTTCAAGCGTTGCCAGACTTTCGCTTTTTTGTTCTATTCCAGCATGCAATAATTCTATACATACTTCGGTATTAAGTTTGATGGTCCAAAGATTGAAATATTTTCAAAAAACTAAATTATTATCTAGAAACATTTTTATTATCATGCATTTCTGTAATAATACGGCAACCTCTTCTAAGTTTCATCAGACTTATTATGATTTAATCAGAAAATTTGTTGCGACTTGATGAAAGTCATGTTTAACATGCCTTTTCGTTTCTGTTAAACTTTAAATGCTCCTCACCGATCTGAAGCAAAACTCGACACGACAAACAATCATTCACAGAGTCGTATGCCATTCCATGTTCATACTGTATGCATGGAATTCTTTAATACACACATAAAAATTGAAAGTAACTGCAATTTGCCAAAGAAATTCTTTTATATCCTTTTGCAACATAAAAATTGTATTTTTATCTTTACGATAATCAAGATAATACAATTCCTAGACATGTTTGCAAGCTCTTCAATTAGGTCATGGTGAAAAAATCTGAACTGTTATCAAAACAGAAGCTAGCCAAGTGATGACATCATAGAAATCTTGTCAATTTTTTTTTAATTTTGACAACTACTTAAAATCACACGATTTAAAATTCTCTTACCATGCAAAATCAATTTAACCTGATTGAAGATTTGCTTAGATATCGCTAGTGAAAGACTTTTCTTAAATCTGATGTTCCTTTGGCCAGACACTTAGATTTAAGATCGTAGCCATATTTCAGACATTTCGCAAAAGAATTAGCTGACTATATTGTTTTAGAGGAACTTGATGTTGTTTTTCAGATCCTGTGATCCAAATTCAAAGTTTTATGATCTTTAATTAGCTTTGCTTTCTTCAAAAGTCATGCAGTCGAGTGGTTGGTTATGGTTTTGCTGTTCTGTGCAAATCATTCTACATTTTACACTGTTTTTACTTTAGGAAATTCACCACAACTTTGCAAATGATGAGCTACATAGAGTATTTGGAACAGAGGATTTGTCTCAAGGTATATTTCCCTATGTCAAGCAATCTTTTAGTTGTTACTCTTTATTTATCATTATCAAAAGACGGTCATTCTATTGTACTTAGCACAAAATTTGTTTTCCAACATGCAGATATTTCAACAAGTGCATAATAGTTGCTTACACTGTTGACTGGACACGGCAATAGCTTTGTTGCTCAAGCTCCGAATCCTGTTGGACGAGATTGCTAAAGAGTGTGGGGAAGTTCTAATTCGTTTCAAAGATAATTGAAAATATTTCCAGTTCTTCAACAGTGATTGTTATTAAAAAGAAATCTTTGCTTTTCGTTTCTTTCATAAAATGTATTTTCTTGTTATTTACACAATTGATTACAGCAGTACAGCGTTTGCTAACTTGCAACATTCTACTTTCTACATCGCCAGATGCAAGATACCTTAACGTCAAAAATACACTAGCGCCATTTGATTCACCCATTCTAGTTTCTTCCGACAAACTGTTTGCTGGTATTCTCTCAAAGTTGTGTTTAAAAGAGAGGTACCACAAGCGTCCTACACCTAAATTAGTAAGCAAACTTCTTTCGACAGCGCACATGGAAAGCAACATGGCATGAATGCCAGAAAGTATCAAACTTGACAGTTATTTTTCTCTATCAGCGAGAAAAGAATATTTCCAACATGTTTACCTCCCGCATAAGGAAGGAATTTTCCTGAGCGAAATACCATGAAAGACAATTTGCTTAAGAATATTTTCTTTCATGTACACCTTGAATAATGCTACAATCCTTAGAAATATATTTGCTCTACGAAAGATATATAAAAGATCAACAGATAAAGTGAAAACAAATAATGCAGGTCCGAAACTTTAGATTACTAATCTTTTAAGCATCTTTGTCAACATCGTAAGTGAAAAAGCCATCAAATTCACATCGCTTGCTTTTCGTACTTATTCGTGTATTAGAAGTGTCTGTCGTTGCTACGAAAACATTCTTATCGTTATCCGGACATGGGGAATCCGTGTTACTTGGCATCTTGAAAGCAAAGGTGTCCCATTCGATATTTATCTCCAAATTTAAGCCTATACTACGATGCTTCATGCATGCTGCATTTGTATTTCAGGAAAATTATGCTGTTTATACTGTTTTCTATTAATAAATTGGCCTGCCTTGCAAAATAATGCAACACAGTATTAATCGTGCCACAAACCATTCAAGTGTCACAGTCGAATGTTTATCAATTTCACAGAAAATAAGAATGAAATTGCAAAGATTGCATTTTTTTAGATCCTACCAATCTTGTTTGAATTAAGTTATATTACAGTTCGTTGCAAAATATAATATCACGTTACAGTTCTTGACATTAGATTTCACGAAATTATATTACACGTGATTTATAATTGCTTTTTCTGTCATTTGCTGCAAAACCTTCCATAAAGTTAAAATAGTTCACCAAACAGTTCCATTCTATTCACTTAATAACAAATTCAGTGAAGAATAAAATAAAAGATGACTTTTTTGGTTAAGCTGGCATCTACTGCTAACATTGAGCAAAAACTCTTAAATTTTCTTAAAAGTATGTCTCTTACAGTTCCAGATTATCAGGTTGTTCATCCATATACTGTCGATCACAATGCAGAAAGAAGCTCGAGAGCCCGTAGAAGTCTCCACCCTACAGAACCCATGTTTGTTCACTTCAAAGCCTTTGGATTGGACTTCCACATTAACATAACAATGAACAAGGACATTGCGACTGGAAATCACTTCTTCGAGCACCACACAGAAAATGGGATCGAAAGACTAAAAGGCAGAGCAAATACACTCAGTAAAGGGAAAGTTGTCTCAGATGACCTTTCCAATGTTGCATTGGACCATACCTCTGGGCTGGTTTGTAAACTTTGCTGTAAATCAAAACGATTGGCCAATCAAGAAGTGTGATACCTTCCAGACGCTAACTGATTGGCCAATGGTTGATTGACAAAATGGCTTAAGCCAACTTAGTATCTGTACCTTTAAAGTTAGAGACATCGAGTCCTGGTAAATAGGATTTCTCTCAAGTGGTCATTTGCTTTCAGCGTGATCGCTGTAGTTTTTTCTGATATCAGCATCCGTTGTTGACAGCTTCCTATTGACGGAAGCTGTTTTGTAAATCAGTACGAGGCGAGTCCATGTGATCAGCTCTAGGTAAACCAATAGCACTGCAGCACGAAAATAATGACTCAGCGTATTTTGGTATACCTTTCCTTTTATCATGACTTAATACCCTTTACTTTTAAACAATCCTTTTAACGTAAAGCATATTTCTAGATAGGTTATTATATGTTGATGAAAAATGTTACCTTGCGCTTTGATTTTGGTTTGGAGTGAATCTATTTGCTATTATGGAGATACTTGTCGATCTTCTTTTGTAGTGTGGTTTCAGTTTTCATTTAGGGTGTCAGCCAGTCTTGAACCGCAGTAATGAATGTTAGAAAATATAATTTTCGTTTTCTTCTTTGGTGTGAACTGTCTCGGGTTTGTTCAATGTTAGTCTAGAGTAAAGAATACTATATTAGAATTTCAATTATTATCAACGTTTCATCAAACAAATTTTTGTATCAAATACGATTCAGAACATGGCTAGATAAAGTTTAGCGATTCTTAAAAACCAAACGGTAGATTTCTTGGCTTTAGATCGACATAGATTGATCAATTCAGTTTCATCTCCAGCTTTGATTCCCTTAAAGATTATTAGTATAACAGACCCGACTCTGCCTCTATGATTTTAGTTTTGAATACTCTCCTTCTCCTCAGAGCGGGATGATCATAAGAGATGATGACATTTACATAATCACGCCAGTGCCAAAAAGGCATGTTGGAGTCAGCAAAGCCAGCGATTCTCATGGTGCTCATATAATATATAAGCGATCTGCTTTGCCATCGACACATCCAGAACATACCCAGTCTTGTGGTTTTGCAGGTGAGTTGGTTATCGGTTAGGACACTTGCATAAAATAATACGAAAAACGAGAACTATAACTGTTAGCCATTACCGTTTGTGATTCTCCTGGGAGTTTGCTCTGCTCGAGCAGAGACATCAAAGCACGTGAGGGTGGCATTTGATGCAAAGGGCTCAATATCAGAATGCAATAGGTGTGTATCAAACATGAATATTTTCACAAGACAATCATAGCTGCTAGTAAGCATTGGTATTCTCAGTGTTAACACAATTCAATCATTTTCTAGAGCAATTGCAAAGCCTGAGGACATCGTTGAAACGAAAGCGGCGCTCAACATCATCTAAGCCTGAGAAGACGATGGAATTACTTGTTGCAGCAGACAAAAATAGCATAAAATATCACGGAAAAGATTTTCTTCATTCATACCTCCTCTCCATGGCAAACATTGTGAGTTAAATTATCTTCGTCTTCATCTTTGTCATCTATCAATTATATTTCAAACCGGGGTATCATGTTTTAGATGATAAATATAGGTAATTTAAAAGTACAATGTCCCGTCAGTCAACCATGCAGAATTAACCATAGTCTGTGCAGTGCGATAATGATTAGAAAATGTTGAGAATTAGTCGTCCAGAACAATGTCTTTATCAGTGAATTAAAGACAGAAGTGAGAAAAAATCAATTTTATTTGAATTTATTCATTATCAAGCATGTTCGAAAATCGTTTCCCAATTTATCATCGATCATTTCATATCATTGCATACATCGGACTTCTTTCCAAAGCTCCATTTTTAAGCAAAGGAGCTGTCTGTTACTTTTGCACATATTTTGCCAAATTCGCCATTGCTATTGATGCCTTTCTAATGGGTTAAGATGATTTCAAATGCTTGGACCATACGAAGAGGTACTCTGGGTATCAGGCCTCAGTGAAAGAGTTGGTTCTCCTTTCGTCTAACTGCCCACTCGTTCGCCGACCAAGCCTTTCCCTGACGCTCTGGCACCCAGGGTAACGGAGAGGCAGAGCCCAAGCGTAAAAAGTTACAATCAATGACGGTTTTAGAGGCCTGAAACCTAAGGAAATTGTAAAGAACTAGGGCCGTGCAGCTGTTTTTGGCCCCGGGCTCCGCAGTCCTTAAAACCACTGCTGGTTGCAATGGGGTGAATAATGTTTTTCTTTTACCAAGGTTGCTGGTATTTTTCGCGATCCAACATTGGAATATCCAATAACAGTTGCAGTAACAAGAGTCGCTCTTATAGAAAACGACGCGGTAAGTTTCGACCGATCTTGTAATTATCTATCTACATTGTATGTTTATGCATGTATGTGTACTATCTTTAATGTGAGTGATAGGTCTAAGCTAAAAGCTTGTTTAGAGCCTGGTTCGCAGATTAAAATAAATAGTTCAAGAAACATGTACAAAGCTCAAATACGTGAATTTCTAGATAATGCAGTATAAATCTACCCTGATCTGTAAAATATTTCCGTATGAGAAATAAATTTGTTACATTGTGTAAATGGAAATTTTTAATTTTGCTCATCAATATCACTGAGAACAATACTATGATTTTAAGTCGAAGTAGTGAGATCATCCGTATATTTTTGCATGTAGATGTGCAATATAAAGTCCTATTGAATGACAAAACTTCAAGAGATCCTATACCTGAGAATAGTCAACCCAGACTGCGTTTCAACAGGAGACCATTAGAAATTTATTTTTTCACATAAGAATCTGAAGAAACGTAGATCCTCTTTTAATTCTATAGGACATGTCATGAATGGTGTACAGGACCATTTAAACGGGAATTTTATCCATCTTGCGGCTCCTTTAGGCCGTAACTAAACAATACCGACGGTTGCCTGTTTTATCAGTTTGGCTTCGCACCACTTGAGGCAGAACTTAACCGAGCGTTTTCATTTCAGTTGCATGGCATTTTATTAAATGCAATTCCAGTATGCTTCATACTGCAAAAAAGGCATCAATTCGGCAAACCCATTCAGTTTGCTTCGCTGTCCTACGAGATTTTCTCGGGACACGAGTTTATTGGATGTAAAATGAGATAGAATGTGGATGTGAGTGCCTCAGCCTCACATCCAACATGAGGTCACAGTGATCCGTGAACACAGTTCAGTACTTGAATTGACTACAGATGTGTCATGCAACTGCACTCCCTTCAAGATTTGAATAAAATCCGGGTTGAGATGAATCTGTTCTTGTTGGGCTTTGTTTTCAAATGAAAGGCACCAAATGATATTTGAAACTGAATATAAATAAAAAAGCATGTGCTGCTGCCAATGACCTGCCAAAATTGACTGCATTCTTTCATCGATGCTTGCCAGTACTCCATGGTGATACATTACAGTGCTTTAGCAAAATAAATTCTCTATAGAAAGTAGCTGTTACAATAAAAGACAAGCTTACAAAGCTTTGCGGAGGGAGGAAATTACAGGTTCAAAAAAAAGATAGAAAAACAGGAATTTTCTCTATTTTCTATAGGTAAATGCTACTGATTGGGGAAACTTAACAGTCACGTGCTCATGTTTTCTGATTGGCCTATTTCGACCCAAAGTCCCAAGAAATTTGCTGATTATCTTCCATGAAATACCCATGAACAATTTACTTTGCAAATCCAAATCTGAAATTGTTAGATTCGATTTACCGTTGATGTTCTGATGAAGCTATACGAAACACTGTTTCTTCTATTCTAGCTTGATAATGCCACAGATATGTCTAACTTGCTCTCCAAGTTCAGATCATGGGTAAATACAAACAACCCAGAAGATGATTCAGACCCATTGCATGTAGACAATGCTGCTTTGCTCATAAGGTGAGATTTTAAAGCAGTTTTATCGGTAATACATCAAATGACATAACTGCATGAAATGTCTTGGAGCAAAGTGCAGTTATGTGGCTTTTATATTAATTGATGTGGTGAGACAGGTTCCCAAAAAGGAAAAGTTTGGTACGTTCACTAATGTGCTGTGTTCCGTTGTGTTGAGCTGTGTCTTGCTGTGTTGTGTTGTATTGTATTGTGTTGTGTTGTGTTGTGTTGTGTTGTGTTGTGTTGTGTTGTGTTGTGTTGTGTTGTGTTGTGTGTTGTGTGTTGTGTGTTGTGTGTTGTGTGCTGTGTGTTGTGTGTTGTGTGTTGTGTGTTGTGTTGTGTTGTGTTGTGTTGTGTTGTGTTGTGTTGTGTTGTGTTGTGTTGTAATGTCTTTGAGTGGCGAAAGCATCAAGTGCACTATCATAACAGAATATTGAATTTAATATGAGTGATCAAAGATCTTCCACTTTTCTTGCTGACTTTCACAAAAAAATTTGTCTCGACTACAATGTACGATAAAATGATTTATTAGAAAGTCCACCAAGCTAGTACGTAAAAATAGGCCTTGTAGTTACATAATTTTGATCAATTTCTTTAACACTGATGGAATTTTAGAGAATAAGGAGGCAGGTTTTTTTTATAAAAATACCTAATTTTTTTCTGAGCCTTGAAATTTTAGAATTCTTCTGTTTTGAGCCGTAGATTATTCTTAAATTTTTTCTTAAGCGACCAAACGTCGGATTCGTCTATTTCAAGACATAGAGCGTGGAACTTGTTTAGCTTACCAAAAAACACAAATAAATAAAAAGTTCAATTTTTGATTGTGCTTCAGCCTTGCATTATTCATAAACTATTCTTGAAGTTCCGTGATATTGAGCCTAGACATTTTATAGACTATTTTTATATAAAAGTATGCATTGCAGAATAAATGGCATCGGTGTAGAAAAAATACATTTTAAAGTAAAAAACTCACAATAAAAATTATTGCTTTTTATTGTTCTCAAGCACCTGATTGAATTCTAGGGGTGGATGTTTTGGAGGATGTCAACTAGGAGGTAATTATCAAACTTATTATCATTGACTAATTCCAGCATCTTACCAATAGCTCACTTGGGTGGGGGTGGTTGTTTCATTCGATATTTCAACTTGATTGTTTTTTCTATCAATATCAAAAACTGTTACACGGTAAATTATAATTAAAAATTTACTGTTATAAAATAACGATCGAGTTTTTAAAGCATTGTTTTGAGTTTTTAATAATGCTATTGCCTGTCTTATGTAAAAAAAATACTGTAATATTTACTGTAAGATACGTGTTAAGATATTCTTATTTGTTAAGTAATTCAATAGAATCTGGCTCAATAAAAGCAACATGTAAGGATAAAAAAGAAACAATAAACAATTCAAAATTGTATTTCAGGACTTGCTTACCTCGGCATGTGTGGAAGAGGCTCTAGTCAAAGTGTTTCAAAAGACAGAGGTTTGATGTCTGCCTTGATAATGGCACACGAGATAGGACACAAGTAGGCATTTCCAAGATAAATTTCTACAATCCTTTCTCGTAAAGTTTTAATACCCTATCCTACAGACACGTGTGCAGTGGGAGTTGGTTTTTTGACAGGATGGGCGCAGAAGTCAATATTGTTCAGACATTTCCGGGAGTGCTCCTTTCTGTCAAATTTAGCTTGATTATTGAAAAAAGTCAGACACAATCTATGTGCTACTTTTTTGAAATAGATAGGTTTCCAAAATAAAATTTTTTTCTTGCAAATTCAGTTTAGGACTAGAACACGACGATGGCAATTCTTCTATTGCCGGCGAATGCCCGGATGGCATCAACATTATGGCATCTGGAAACGTACAAGGAAGCGGGGCATTTGAATGGTCTAGCTGTGACTCGAAGGAGCTAGCCCAGAGGTTGAGGTAAAAACAGATTTCAAGATAATTGTTATCTCAATTAATTTGTTCAAAATTTAGTTTCTTAGAGCTCATAAAAGCATCTCAAGTAAATACGATTTCTGCATTTTTATACAATTAGAAATAGGGTGAATGAATTTGAAAAGTTTTCTTTGTGACATTTCATTGATCGAAGTTATTGCAAGTATCCAGTTCATTGCTCGTAAGAATTTCATTGCTTTTTTGTTTCTCTTAGTTCTTCTTCTTCCAATTGCTTCAACGATAAACCCACTGCAAAAGTGCTCACAAATGCCACTTTCCAGCATTATGGAGTAGTCTATAATGGAGATAAACAATGCGAGTTGGCTCATGGTAAAGGTTACAAAAGATGTCCTGTGTATAAGGTAACTAGATGTATGACACGGGATTGATCAATCCTGCTTTACTTCTCTCCAAACAAATGTTGTGTTATCAATAGGAACGAGCAAACTTTCTCTTATTTTATAATAGAAGCATATTGTTTAGTGTTATTATGTCTTATGTCATTCGTAAATAACAAAACCCAGTTAAGGTAAGATAGTTAAGGTAAATGAAAGTTTTGCTCAAGTGCTACGAGCATTGTTGATGCTAAAAAATAAACAATGCATCTCAGCGTGTTGTACGTTGCTGTTTCAAACTTTCAAGTGGCTTTGATGAAACTAAAAAATGCAGTAAAATGCAGATAAAAAACCGTTTGATCCTTGTAAAATCTTTTGTAAAATAGTTGTAAAAAATCTAATTTTGTCTTCCTCAAGTTCTTCTGCCTTCAATCACAAATCTTGAAAGTTGTTGTTATAACTGAGACATGTGGTCGGCGCTTTTTTAACCATTTACGTTTTATGTCATTGCCTTATAGGAGAACTGCAATAAGTTGATGTGTCAAAGGCCAACTGGAGATTACTGTGATTTCCTTTCGTATCCGCCAGCTCATGGAACAGATTGCTCGCTCTATCATGTAAGTCATCTGTTTCGAGTATATTGAAATTCAACTATGAGGACACAACATGGAAAGGTTTTTAAAGCTGTTTATTCATTTCTAAAGAAGGATTTTTCCCAAATACCATTATAGTTTATTTGACTCATTCATGATGACATGTAGTTACTTTAATCGATTTGAGAATCGGTAAACTAGTTTGATAAGCGTAGCTAGTGACGTAATTAAAACTCACACGATATGCAGAAACGACGAAGATAGCTAGACCAATTCAAGTTTACTGTTACAACTGTACGATATAAAGAATGTGAAGATTTCTGTCAACCTTGCTGAAGAGAACTCAAAACCCTTATTGTTAGCGCTGTACTAGCTTTGACGTGCAGGACAGATTTATATATTCTATAGTTACATGCAAAAAGTTTATCCTGTGTTGAATGTTTTTTGATAAGATGGTTTATGATACGATAAGATTTTAACATTCGTGTTTTGCTACTATCTTGATCACTAGCAAATTGATAAAATCATTAAATGGAAAAAGTTTATGACCTCTTAGCAATTATTAAAATAGAAGCAAAGGGAAAAAAGTTTTCAACTCTGTCGGCAATTTGAGTGTCACAGGATGAAATGGTTTAATCAATACCTTTTCATGTTATTTTGCAGTGGTGTATTTATGCAACTTGTGTACGAGACTCATCTCCAATACCAGATCCTATCAACGGGGGTTGGTCGGATTATGGAGAATACACTACTTGCAACCGTAATTGCGGAGGAGGCGTCCAATGGAGGGAAAGAACTTGCACAAATCCATCGTAAGATTACCATTGATGTTGATAGTGATATTGATAATAATTACTGTAGCTGGCTTACTCATTCTTGGAATCTACAATTTGTTCCGTTACCGCAGCGTGCAATTTTATCTATAGTTCAAAATATCAACGTAAATTCCACGGCATTTTTGAAAGTTTGAATCTTCAAGCTAATTTTCTGCATATCTGAATTTTGTAATACTAAAACAATTCTACTTCCAGGCCCCTACATGGAGGCAAAGCATGCGAAGGATCGACAAAGGGGCATTACAAAACCTGCAACATGCATGTAAGTGTCTACGTCACATTTGATGCATTACTCGTTTACCATGGGCGTGGCTAGTGTGATAGGGTAGGGGCGTAGGGACGTGAAAGCTTTGTTGGGGGCATGGAGACTTGAGGGCATGGAGACATAGGGGCATGGAGACTTGGGGCATGGATACATTTGGGCATGGGGAAACGGGTACATGAAGGCATGGGAACATAGAGGCATGGGAACATGGAGGCATGGGAACATGGAGGCATGGGAACATGGAGGCATGGGAACAAGGAGGCATAGGGACATGGTATACTGGGGGCGTAACAGCCCGATTTGAGCAGATTTTTTGCGAAATATCTTTGTTGTTTATTAGCCAATATGCCAAAATCACACTACATCCACCACCACTGAGTTGAATTAATCCGCGATTGCTTTTTTAGGATGGGATTGTCATTATATCTTTCAAAGTTTATGCTTCGCTAATCTCATAAAACTTTAAAAAGTCGAAAGACTGCATCAATGCCGTGAATAAACGGGTCTCAAATAGCTCCTTTATGTTTAGCCTAGGATTAGAATATTGATATCAGGTTCGAAATCATTTGATTGGGTTGGTAAAACATAAGAAGCTCTTTTTTCATTCTAGACATGTCCAGCTGGAACATTGGAATTTAGGGAGGAACAATGCAAGCAGATAAAAAGTACAATGTTTCCACTATATGACTGTAAGTCAATGCTTGAGTCAAATATCATTTTACATGACCGCAGTTGACAAAGGTATAGCAATGTAAAACAAATAAGGGGGTTCTCATAAGAAAGTCTCAAAAGATAACAGAAAGGGTTAAATATCCGTTGTTTTTTGCTTTAACAAAAGAAATTGAGGTCAACAGAGACTCTTTTGATGTTAAGTACCAATAAAGCCTTGAAAATTACATCTCTTTTTATTCAACATTCTCTTAAAACCAGAAGATTTCTTGGAAAACCTTAAAACGTGTCTTCTTGAAAATACAACTGGTTATGTGACTAAAGCAAACAAACAGTTTTAAGGGTATAAAAATTTGATATTGCATAAGCTTCGGTATATCTTATATTTTTCAAGCCATGATAAACAATAGCAACTAAAAAGCGCTAAGACTGAAAGCTTTTTAAATTTTTGGGTCTCTCTGAGTATGCTTACTAATTGGCAGAGGACCTCTAGAATTGGACAAATTCAAACAAACCAACTGAAAATGCATGCTCCATGGTATTCACTGCTAAGAGCTCTCTTCTTGATACTATAAAGTTATTGCTGTAAAATAATAGTTTGTTTGACAAATACTCTAGTCTTTCTGTTTCTAAGGTTTAATGGAGCTGAAAAATCAATCAGTTCTTTATTGTTTGTTGAGTTCATTGCTTGAATTGTTCATTTACTTTGCTTTATTTACAGCTTCATCTCCATGCAAGATTGTTTGCCAAGAAGAGAATGCAAATCCATATTATTATGGTAACGTCGCAGACGGAACGTTTACAACTGCCGGAGTCGCTTTTGAAGGAGAAAAGGCTTTTTTCAGTAGTTACGATATGTGCATTCAGGGAAAACCAGAGGTTAGTCAGTCTTCAGCAGCATACGATAGAAAATTGTCTAAGTATCAAAAATTAGGGCCATGCCCCTAGGCAGCAAAGCAGGGTTGTTAAAAGAATTTCAAATTTAGGGGCTCAAGGAAAATGTTTGGGGGAAATTTACCAGAGACAGGAACCTGAGAGGTTAATAAATAAATAGGCACTTTTATGCATTTTGAAAAGTTGGGGTATTATCTATGAATTGTTTTTCCATGGGGAAGAGATACCACTTTAATACGAAATTAACTTTACAGCTGTCCTTGTACAGTCCAATATTAGCCAAATTGATCAGAAAAATGTTTTTTTATACCCAGAGACCGTGGAAGCGGGGGGAGGGGGTGCCAATAATTTTCAAAACGTACTTAAAACCATACAAAAAATCGCCCTGCTCTTGATTTCGAACAATTTTTAACAAAAATCAAACAAAATTCGCCCTCCACCCAAAAAAATGTAAGCCCCCTCAATCTGTCATATACTGCGCCATCCTTGGTTATACCCCAAATTGGGTTCCCTGTTCTGCATTGTAAATTCTACTGTAAACTTTTCGGATCGAAGATACTGAAGATGATTACTTTTGACTCTGTCATTGAACAGCTCCTTTGAAATTTTCTTCATCACTCTTCGTCACTGACCCTCTTAGTTTGTGTGTTTAAACTGAATTTTGGGCCTCTTTTCTCAATGCAGAGTGTTGGCTGCGACAAAGTTCTAATGTCCGGTGCAATATACGACAGATGCAATGTATGTGGTGGTGATGGCTCCACTTGCAGTGCCATCACTGGTGTAAACAAGGAGCCATATGGCTGGCAAGGTAAACAAATACTCGATATCAAAGCCCAATGATATCAAAGTCCTTTTCATTGCAGCGTCTGTAGCCGATTTCCTGATTTTTTTTTAATTTTTCTATTTATATTAGAAGCCTGATTCTTGATTTGATTTTGATATGTATATGTGATTCAAAAATGTGACGGGTTAGGGTGGCTGGTTGATACAAAATTGGACAACTCCAATGCTCAAATCTCTCTAACGTTACATTTGGGTTATCATCTGACAGTTCATTATTGTAAAGAGTAAGAGTGTTATAATAAAAAAAATATGTTCTTGCATTGTTATTGTATTGTTGCTGATTTTCTTTTCAATTTTAACTTTAGGGCAATATGAAATATCGAGTACTCCAGCAAATTCAATAAATTTGAAAGTAAAAGAATTGGCAGCATCCTACAACTTTATCAGTGAGTAACGAAGCTACTATTTGATCCTGTTTTCAGCTAGAACAATGAGTTTTTCCTATTAAAACTTTCCTTCTCTACAGTCACTGATTACCATCAACGTAACTTGAAAAGAGATGACACGTGCAATTTTGTTTTGACATTCATTACCATAAAAAGTATATAAACCTATGATATGGTAAGAATTACCGAGGCATTTTGGGAGGGGGGGCTAGGTTGCAATGGCTCCTTGCTTTTTGTAAGATACTTTGCCAACATTTTGTGATCTTTGTACATTTTCTGATTACAAATTAATCTATTACTATTTGAAAGCAATCTTGTAGTCTCGAGTCTTGTAGAGCCGTACTCCGGGTCTTGTTCGCCTGTTTTAGGGGTAATTGTGGTATTACGGCAAACCAAAAATTGCAACGGATGCAAAATAGAGCAGCTAGGGTTGCTACAAATTTTGTCCCCGTGACGCTTTCTTTCTACCCCTCATTAAACAACATGATAGTGCTGAAGCCAAACAGGTTCTGAAGTGGAACAAATAGATTCTGAAGCCAAAACAACAAGCAATCTTTTTTTGGTTTAAAGAAAGCTGTTACGTGAGCCACAATGAAATATTGATTAAATTCTTTGAATTTTTCTTTGTTAACCTTAAAAGCGTTACTTTATAGCTGCTCGAATCGGACAAAGTGGAGAAAATGCATACTATGTCCCATCTTGGTCGAAAAGCATGAAGTTGGCGGGAATGACCTGCCACTACAAAATGCAGGCATTTAATTTTGCTGACGAGCTGACGTGCCTCGGAAAGTCAAACGACATTGTCAGAGTCGTGGTAGGTGTTGTTGTTGCGATTGCAAGTGTTGTTGTTTCTTTCGATGCTTTAGTTTTTTCTTGTTGCTGTCATCATTTATTATGAGTATAATATTGATTTTGGTTTTAAACATCAATGCTTATCTTTTAGCCTTATGTAAGGTAGCTAATTCAAGACCAATTTTGAAGATGTTTTAATAATATGTTGGTAGATTTGTGGAAAGTCATAGCTATAACCTGAAGGACAACCACATATAAACTACACTTTGCATCAAAAGTACGAAGCTCGTGGTATAAAAATGGTACCAAATTTGGTTTCTAGTAACAAACCTATTGGTAGGGTATAGTTGCCCCCGTCCAAACAGAAGTCAAAAGGGTGTTTCGCACTTTCAGAAAAGCTTCCCACTATTTACTAGAAGAAACTGTTGGTCAGTTGCATTCTGGAAGCATAGTTTTGACCACATAAATTTTCTTCTTGCCATGTCTATTTGCTTTCATACTGACAAAGCAAACAAAAGTTCTGAATAGAGTATCTAAAATACTTTCATAATTTGTTTTCGTAACTGCTTTTCAAAATAAAGAAGGCCTATATTGTTTCTTTTTTCACCTCTAGTGGGCCAATATATACGGTGGCTCTTCACCTGGGCTTCAATGGACATACTACGAGCCAAGCGAGGGCAATTCCTCTACGTATGAGTACGCTATTTCAAGCAGCTGGGGAGAATGCAGTAAAACATGTGCTGGAGGTAAGACACACACTACTTAGGGGATAAATCTCTCGTCGAAATCACATGTGGGATTGCTACGGGAAATAGTGATACTGAACAGTTTAGAGGCTGTTGCAAGAATAGCTCTACCTGTCTGGTACCCAGGGTAGAATAGCTCAAGATCAATCGGTAAAAGTTCATGTTAACCATCTATTGGGACTATCAAAAGAACTGAACATCTGTAAAAACCCAGCGTTGCTTGTCTGGAAGGCTATCCCAGCCCTTTGCTCTTTCATATGAGAGAGAAGCTTTCGCGTGATTTTAGAGCACATACTACTCACTGTTGCTCTTTTTGCGAAAGCCTAGCTGTTGAAAAACACGATTAGCATGTTATGAAATAGAATAGCACTGACTCTTTAGTTGCAGCCTTAACCGTATTGCTAAGGAGATAACATAACAAACGTTTGTCTATGTAAGCGTGTGTAAATAAACATGATTCTGCATAAATTGCTCATAGACCAGGCGTATATTACGGCAAGGGTAGCATATCTCCGAACTTTTTGCCACCATGATGTTTAGCTACCCTTACCCTCTGGTAAAGAGAAAATATTTGGTTTACCTGCTGCGTTTACCAAATATGGACATTTTTCCAAATCGTGTGCCAATAACCACCATTATTTATAAATTTATCATTGAAATTGTTGAAATTGTGACTATGAAACTTAAGCCTTGGCATCATACATAGTATGCAATGTGCAGTTAAAATATGCAGTTTAGCGATCGACCTTATCAGTTAATCCGGGATAAAATAAGAGATGTCTTATCTTATCTTGGTTACTCGGATACCAGCATTCGTAAAGGTATGCCTAGTTTCAAAGCAAGGTTTGATATAAGAAATCAGGTTTTCAAAGCTACTATAGTTGAATTTGCAGTTTGAAGCTGATTAAAGCTGTAGGGTTACTGTTACGTAGCCGAGTCCTGGTGTTCGGACCGTTAGCAAAAATCTAATTACTAGTAATTCAAGCAGTGATGCTTTTTAAAACTCAATTCTGTGATATGTTTTTTATTTTTTTTCTTTATAGGGGTACAAAGTCGCACAATCATATGTAGAAGAACTGATGACCAGACACCTATTAGCATTGCATATTGCAAATCATTGCCTAGACCAGTTGATTCTCAACCATGCAATCAGCAATTATGCCCTCGACAGTAAGTGCTTCTAAAGCTGCTTAAATGCCACGCTGTTGTATAAATGCTTAAATTAATCGTTTTGCATCACACCAATAGGTATGCGGTGAAGAAATCTTTGATAAACTTGTAAAAGAAAGATTTCTACACTTTCGAACGAAACATGTGTTTCAAGTATGATATTGAATGAGAACCAAATATGAAAACATTTATTTTTAGGTTCCTGCGTACGATACGCACAAATGTAAATTTGCAAATATCTACGCCAAAAAAAATTTTTAAAACCTATAAGTTGAGCTGAATTTCTGAAAATTGTACTGATATCAAAATAAAGGTTCCGTATTGTTAAATTTAGTTTCTCGTGCAACTTTACATTTACTCGACAATCCAGTGTGCTCCATACATTTATTCGACAATTCAGTGTGCTCCAGAACATTAATGTCGCCAGCCTAAAACCACTGGGCAAGCACGGTCTTTCTTTATCTAGGTATTTTGAAATCTGCCAATATCAAAACTTGTGTAAATGCTCCTTGGTCACAAAGATAAAACTAATCAACAGCATCGTTCTGCCTTACATGCTACATATGATCCACATCTCGATATAAAATTTTGCTTACATTTGGTCGTTATTTGATTTCCATGCTCTTTTCACCAATTTTTCGTGATGTTTCTAACTTTCTTTGTTAACTGATATCCACCAATATTAAAGTCAATATTTATAACTGATTTCCGCTACCAAAGGTGGTACATAAGTCCATGGTCCGAATGTAACAAGACTTGTGGAACAGGACAGAGAACAAGAAACATAACTTGCTCTCAGCTTGGCTCGGATGGGAAGTATCATGAAGTGAGCGATGCAGCCTTGTGCACAGCAACGAAACCAACCGTCTACACAGTGGAAAACTGTAATGTCATTGCCTGTACTGCTCAATGGGTTCTTGGTAAATGGAGTGAGGTATGTTGCTCTATTTCATTTTCGTTGAATATTATTAAACAGTTTTTTAGTGGTACAAAAAGGAAAATATGCCTTTAAAAAGCAAACATTCAAAGGAAATACCAGAGTTCAGAAAATGCCTTCACGCTCCTCCGGATAAAACATTGGCCTGCTTGCCTCCCTCAAAATTTTCTTAATATCTTTTGTAAAAATGTTTCTTAGAACTGGAATTGAAGTAAAATCATATATGGTTTGGTAGGAACGTAATGGCCTTCCTCAAAACTACTGCATCGTTGGATTACCTTCCTCCGGCTCACAGCTGTGGAACTGTAATATTTTCTGGACTCTGGGAAAGACTATTACATTCTACAAGAATATATAATTCAACCATGTTTTGAACCCAGTAAAAAACCATTGATTCTATGGGACTTGAACCTTAACATTTTAGTGCTCGACGTCTTGTGGTCAAGGGACAAGAACACAGGAAGTAAGCTGCAAAAGAACTGGTGCAGATGGGACAATAAGTGAAGCTCGTCCTTTGGAATGCACTGATCCGAAGCCTCCAACCATTGAAGCATGCAATATCGATAACCCATGCCCTGTTTGGGTCATCAAATACTCTAACTGTTCAAAGCTCTGCGGAGGAGGTATACATTTACTGAATTGTTAATCAACAAGGCTTATGGCATACTTCTCAATCTTTTTAAAAAGTTTCAACAATTTTGCATTCTTTAGTGTTTATTTTCAGAATTACGAAGTGTTCAATGACAAATCCCCACAAATCCCCATTCTCTTTGAAGTAGCTACTAAAATAAGTATTTTAAAATAAAGTTAAGGGGGGAATAAAAATAAGCTTATAAATTTCCATTACTCTAAAATATAATCACTACAAATTTGTAAACTGAAATATTTCAGCACTGCAGCTATCTTCAACTAGGTTTATGTGGAAAATAGATCTGATCAACCCTAGATGCTGAATAGCAACACTTGTGATCACTTAATCAAAATACCGCAAGAGAGGTGCTTTTATGGTCCAAACTTATGAGGTCAACTGCTTACCTTTCATTGATAGGGCCATTGTTTTTGAGTAACTTATTAATGATTCCAGCATGATTAATGATAGCGTGCACTAATGATCCCAGGTGAAAGCTGGAGTAGAGTTTGCATCAATATCCAAAACAACTGAATATTTGTTGTCAGCAACTGTATTCTCATTGTGGTATTGAGGCTGTTTTGAAAAGTTCTTTAGTTTGAATTACATGCCAATTGTGCTACGTGTTTTCGAATGCATTTAAACATTGATAGGTATCGATATTAGCTCTCTGCATCATGAGAGGCATCAGAATTACTTTTTGACTTTTTGTTCGAAGGCTTCCAATACGCATACACTGAGTGCCAGAGGATTGACAAGAAAGTTGCAGACAGCGAATGCCCTGCGGCTACGAAACCTGATATCAGTGCTATCCCACCGAAGTCATGCAATACTGAAGCATGTGACTCGTATGATTGGCATACAAAGGATGGAACCTGTAGCGTCAGTTGTGGGGACGGTAAGTTTTCTGCTCTATTGCCGCGTTCTTGTCGCATTCCTGCCGCGTTCTTACCGCGTTCTTACCGCGTTCTTACCGCGTTCTCACCGCGTTCTTACCGCGTTCTATTCGCATTCCTGCTGCGTTCTTGCCGCATCCATGCCACGTTTAACCATGCCTAAAAAATTGAAAATGAAAAAGTGAAATGCGTTATTGCTGCGTTTTGCTGGCTTTCATTGTTTACCATTCATTGTGCCTACTCTGTGCTTTCAGATTGCAACAAGAAACAAGATATCGAAACAAGCTCTATGACTTCTTGAATATGCCGATGTATTTCGTTAATAGATGGTTAATTGTTTAATTGACATAATTTCAATTGCTATTTTGTACCAGAATGAGCTCTAATGAAGGTTAAACTGTGAAATATTACCTCCTATAACCTATTTTCATGAATTTACTTTTCTTTGTTATTGGCGCTCAAATTATAAGCACCTTATATCTGTATGTATACTTCCAATCTTCTTACAATTATCATTTTAATTGAATATTAAAATCTATTTTAATTCGTTTGTGTAGGTACCATACCAGTCACTGTGACGTGCAAAAGAGCTAGAGATGGCTTAGTCGTGGGTGACGAGATGTGCAGCAATGCCACCAAGCCAGCCACTACGAAACCCTGCAATGCAGGAGACTGTGCCGAGGTTTTTGAATGGAAGATTGTAGCAGGGACCTGTAGTGTTACCTGCGGTGAAGGTAAGAAAAATTGCAAACGTTGAATTATTAAATTTTCTTATAAACAGTACATTTGACGTTTTGATGGCCAAAATACCAACCTGGCATTAATCGGGCTCCTATTCAAAGTTGCCTTTCTAAACATAGCCATCGCCCAGACTTACTCATTTTTCAGCTAATATTTATTTTCTGTAACAAGACCATTACAGAACCAACAGAGTTGAAATGAGCGTACACATAGATTACCTATCAATCCCTTCATCAAGCTATAATTTATGTATATTTTAAACCCTTTCCTTCAAAATATTTTAGTGCATACTATTACAGAGAGTGTCTTGATTAAAACGTTCTTCTTATTTTAAGGAAAAATCACAGACAAGGTTGTTTGCATACGAAAACGAGATGGTGCCAGCGTTCAAGATATCTACTGCGAGGCCTCTCTGAAGCCGAGTGTTGGTCCACCACGAAAATGCCTCTTAACTGTATGTCCAGACACATTCTCGTGGAATGTCACATATGGCCCATGCAGTGTCTCTTGTTCAACAGGTATGTGCATGTCTCACGTGACAATTCAAAAGTATTCTGCAGGGGAATATCACCAACAAAAGTTGCCAACCTTTAGCCCTTGGAGTTGTCAAATTAAGTTTCAGAAAACATGACAAAAAACTAACATCACAACAAAGTAAAATTGTCGCATTTAATAAATGAAGAAAAAATTAGAGAGAGGAAACACACATGGCAGTGGCCAAGTTCTCTTTAGTCTAAGTCAGCCAGCTAACCTAATGCTACTTAGTCCCTGCGTTTAAACAAATTCAGTGCTCTCACCCAAGTCTGTTCAAACGCTTTTGGCGGATATTGTACTTAAACAAACTACTTTTGGTTACTCAATATCTATTTTCATTTTGACAGGTGTAAAGCAGCCAATAGTAAAATGTGTTAGAGACAGTGATAAGGTGGTGGTAGATGACTCTAAATGTGAACAAGCCAAGCCTTCACCAACCAATGAAAGTTGTAACATGGGAGAATGTCCCGTTTTATACGAATGGAGAGAAGTTTGGAGCACTTGCAGTGCATCTTGTGGAGAAGGTTGGTACAAAGCTTGTCGTTTTTATTGATAACGAAATATGCCTACAGCCTATGTATACCAATTGTTTTGATCAAACCGTATTAAACTCCTGGAACATGTCATCTACATAAATGCGACGAACTTACCATGTCAATAATTGTGTGACCTGAGGACAATACAAACTTGATGACCAAATAACCATTAATTTACTTTCAGGTGTGAAAAAGCATCAAAGTTATTTTATTGACATTATTCAATATCTTATGCCACAGAATCGATTGTTAATCGAAGAGATTAACCAGTTTGGGTATACAATCAAAACTCAGTGCAATCGGAGAAACGTCTTACTGTCCAGAAAGCAACCGCAAGAATTTAGATCTTTCCAATTGCATTTGATTTTGAAATTCCAAAAATTTCATAGTTTCTTTGCAAAATTTGATTGGATTTCAGAAAAGTGTATGTAAGAAGGAAGAACGGCAGGATAGGCTGTCCGTCGGATTCTGTGAATCTTGCAATGAATAATAAAACGAAAAAAAGGAACAAAGCAATACGACGACGAGTATCAAATGTAACGAGATAAAATTTTCAAAATAAATTAAATTTAAGGAATACTAATATTTCGCCCCGGCATACAGGGCTTCATCAGAGTAAATAAAACAAACGAGTGAATGAATTTGAAATGTGAGATGGATGTTGATTGGTGTGATACCAATCAATCCATTGCATATATGTTTACATTTGTCCTTCACATAGCATTGTTTTCTTTTTTATTCACAGGGACCAAAACCAGCCAATTCAAATGTTACATGGCATCTGCAAGCACCATTATGAGCGATAGCTACTGTTCATCCACAACAAAACCAGCATCTAGGACGACTGCTTGTACTACTCAGTGTACATGGGCACCAAAGTATGGCGTGTGTCTTGCTGACTGTGGATCAGGTATACAATGTACTTGCATTGAATTGTAACGGGATTTGCTTTTATATCCCAACGTGGTCCGTATTTCATCTTATTTTTCATATTATCTCAAAGTAATAGAAATGGAGATAATGTGTAACTGCAGATTGATTTAGAAAATATGATTTAGAGAATATATGTAGAAATGTCTTCGAATCAAAAATGTTCAGGGAAAAAATAAGATACAGAAATATCTTTATTCTATTACAGTAATCAGGTTAATTAAAGATGACTTGAAAGAAAGTTATAGATTCGCTTCCCAGTAAAGTTTCCTTAGTCCAAATTGGAAAGAGAAATTATTTAAAGGCTCCATTTTAGCAGGGCTTGCCAAGAGCTATTTTATCTCTGATAGAGATATTAATTCTAAAGAAAAACTTTCCACCAAGTTTTTGGAAAAGATAGTTTGATCGATATTTCCATCTATAGTCAATATTTCTATTTATAGTCAGTTAATGAAAATAAGTTATTGAAACAGTGTACAAAGTAGTTCATAAAATTTATATCCATAGCAAAAATTTTTAAAAATATATGTAATAATTTCATGAGCGAATTATACCTTTTTGTAGCATTCTTAATTGAAACTTATGTCCTCATATCTTTTTTGTTTCCAAAATGATAGGACACAAATTGATGTCCCTTGTATGTCAAAACGAAAAGAAAGAGATAGTTGAAAGCAAGAACTGCGCGAGTGCATCAGTAGGCACATATACACAAGAATCCTGTTCAGCGGCGACTACTTGTACAGAATGTAAGTGGTCTTAGACTCTCTCTTCTGTAAACAGGCAATAGACACTTTTTCAGTATAGAGACAATTTTCAAATTAGACTGATCGATTTTTATTTTTCTTATCATTCTTATTCAATAAATCCTTAATGTCCAGCTACAGCAGTGAAACAGTCATTATCAGCCGATAGCAAATGCCCAAACTTCAAATTTAGGGCTACACAATATTTTTTTAGGAGCAATTTTAAAAGAACACGAGCCTTAAAATTGGTCAAAAGTTAAAAACAAGTTAAGAAAATTTTAAGCCTGAGCTACTGTGAAATACAATTTTGAACAACATTTTATCTCAAAAACGATGATTTTTAGCCATGTGTGGGTGCTTTTTCGGTGAATATTCAAACATGGCGGCAAATGAAACTCGTCAAAAACGACTTTGTTGGCAAATGAGGCCTGAATCTTGATCTATCAGCTATCGCACTGCCTATACCCTATAAATTTAGAAAAAATTAAAAACAATCCAGCCTCAGATTTTCGAAAAAATTATGAACAATCAGCCTGAACTTAAATTTCTGGTTCTTATCAACAAGTGCATTAACTTATTACCTAACACCAATGGACTAGAAGAGAGGGGTTATGTAGTTTTTCCTCTCTAGTAAATGCAAAAATGGCCAAACGCTGTTTCACCCCTGCCAAACGCTGTTTAGATTTCCTAAAGGTTTGCTATGCTTGTGTTGTATTGTAAATTATTTTTGCATCTGGTAATGCCATTTCGTAAAAAACAAAGTACCTGATCTGAATCCCGTCAAATGATCTTTTCAACTGACAGTTAAGGCGTTAAGGCCTAATCCTCTAAAACTAGCTGGACCATCCTTTCCAGGAAGACCAAGTAATTGCGGTATAATAAAATTGTCTTACCAAAAAGCAACTTTATGCCATGTTAATTAAAACAACTAACACAATTATGAAACAAATCTCTTGCTATTTTTGCAGATGCCCCAGAAATAACTGACATCCCAAAGTTCTACTCAGTTGGTTGCTATAAAGATAATATTTACGACAGGAATTTGGAAAACTGGGTCGGAAACTTCAGAAACCAGATTGATTGGTAAATATACTGGATAGCGTGCTGCAAAAAATAATACAAAATAACTATGAATTTAGGAAAATTGTACTAGGAGTAAATAATAGATTTTGAAATAATGAAGTTTCGAGCATAGACCGTTATCACGTTACCACTTGATTCGGATTGATTAGTAGTTGCTGAAACCAAAACCTTTGACTTGTTAATGCAAATATTTTACTAGAGCTAGCATTACAATGCATGACTTAAGCTACAGGACTAGAATTGCTTTCGTGGCAATGTCTTCAACAAGATTCTTTTTCAGTAGAAACAGAATATAGTTTTGATTGTTAGAAGAAACCTTTTATTGGATGAAGAAAAGAAAATATCAGTATCTATAATGAGATAAAAGCATGAATTTGTAAGAAATATTTCTGTCCAAAAAATTGAAAAATATCAATACTGCATAAACACACTTTTTGCTGCAAAAGATTTACTAAATTCTAAAATTTTAGAATTGTTATTCTAACAACAAAATAGATGTGCTGAAATTTATCAATTTAATTCAATTCAAGGAACGACATGTCTAAAACTGTCAAATCATGTGCGCGCCAGGCAGCCTCCTACAAATTCTTTGGAGTTCAATACTACGGTGAATGTTGGGCCTCGAACAAAACGAAATATTTTCTCAGTGGAAGTTCACATAATTGTTACATGGGCACTGGTGGAGAATTTGTGAACTATATTTATGTATTCAATGCACCTATCGGTGAGTAATATCTGATTCATACCAACTTACTCAAATAAGAAGTTAATATTCCCCTCTTCTTTTGTGCTACAAATTTGTCTAATTTACCATAACATGGTTTCACAGTTAATCTTTGAATTGTCACCCCGTCTCCATTTAATGATGGAGAATGAGTGCCTACTAAAGTGAAGATGATGATTATAATAATAACGAAGAGATTGACATTTCTGTCGACCTTGGGCAAAGAACAAACGACTTAATTTTTCTAAAACTTTGCACCCAAGTGATTTTCCAACAATCTAGCATCTTTTTTTGATGCCATCTAAAAATGTAATTAAAAGCTAATAAGCAACATCCTTTAAATGAGGGTGAGCACTTCCCCTAACACTGAAAACGACTTATAGCATATAGACTTGTCAGCTTGTCTTTCATTGTATAAATATGTAAAAGAAATATATCTTCTTTCTCAAACGAAGAATCTTTTTCGCAGCAACGACAAGATTACCTGCAGTCAAGCCAATGGGATGCTTTGCAGATAATTTGAGCTCACCACGACCGCTGCCTTACTTGATAGATAATTTGAGGCATATCTTTCAGTAAGTCCATAATTTCTATTTCTATTCATTTCGTATGTTTTACTGCCGAATAAATTTTTACTTTTTAATGGACTTTGAGCAAATTAAAAGCTTTCATGTATACTTTATTTTAGAGACAAAGCAATCGATCAGAAAACAGCTGAAATCGTGATTTCAAAATGTGCCAAAATGGCATCGATGCGTGGATACACAATATTTGGTATACAATACCACGGTGAATGCTGGTCAGGCCCCTCTGCACAACTCACATACATGGAGGATGGAGCATCAAGTGCATGTGTTCACGGACTGGGCGGAATCAACTCGTATTATGTTTATTCCTTTGTTTAAATAATTCAACTTTAGCAGGCACGCCAAAATATTTATTTATGCTCTTAATGTTTAAAGGTGCTGGTTATCAATTTATGGTGAATTTGAAAAACAATCTATTTTCTGGAATATATATGCAATAAATGTTGGTATAGCGATAAAATATCTGGTGAATCTCTTAATTCTATCGGTCTTGGTACTTGAGCTTGTTGAATTTAGCATAATACTGTAGCTGGAGGTGATATTTCCTAAATTGTTGTGACGACGCAGTTTTTGCAGATTGTGGGTGTACTGGATTCCGGTGACAATTAAAGATGTGCTCACTTGATTGCTTTCTTCAATCAAATATGACAGCCAATTCAACGTCTTTTTAGTATTACATTTTAGCAACCGATTTATACAGCGGTTTTTCAAAGAATTAACACACTGACACATCTTCTTCTTCTTAATTTATTGAGCAGTAAAAAGACATTGAAATGTTATGAATAGAGCTTTTAATTATCAACAATATCATCTGTGTATCTAAGCAGGACACTTCTGAAAGATTATTGTTTGAAATTTGGGTGGCTGTGTCCCTTTCTAAAATCCCTTCAAGTTTTGAAATACTTGAAAAGTTATTTTCTTAGTTGTATTTGAATGTAATGACATACTTAGTCTCAAGTCTTTGATATCTAGCAAAACCCGACAAGTGTAAACTCTCAGTAGTTTTATCGTGAAAACCTAACACGTGCGTTTCTGTCTCGTCGTTACTCCTGCAATACTTGGAAGAACAAGCGTAGGGTTTCAGACACGTTTAAGGAATTGGGTTCTTCAGTAACTGGTTTCAACTTAGAGGGGCAAGTGAGCCACAGCGTCCTTTTTATGGCAGCGCCTCTGAAATTGACCTTCTTAATTAACAAGGACGTCTGTGTTATTTTCCTTTTGCATCAATTCCTGTATCCTTGATAACACACAACATTTTTTATAACATGTCAAAAGCATCATTTGCCAGAAGTCAGCCTTTTTTGAAAGATACCTGCATTGAAGGCCGGATAAAGGTGGATGCTATTGGTGCTGCAGTATTAGGCCTGTTCCTGCTTCGAGATTTTTTAGAATTTGAGTTAAAGCAGCAACAGCTTTTAAATGAGTGGTGAAATGAAAAGTAAAATTGTTATGAAATATCAGCAACTGTTGCCGTTAACCACTGATCATAATTGTATAATTTGAGAAGAACCTAAAATAATGATTTCTGAGCCTATTTTCCTACATTAAAATTAAAATAAGACCCAAGGACTCTCGAAAAAGTAAAAGTTTATTCTTTGCAGGATTTATTTCATTTCTGATATCAACCAGTAAGTGTAGAAAAGCTGTTCTTAGCTTGGCTTTTTGTCAAGTGCAGGGCCATAAGCGATTGTGCTCCAGGGGGTGGTGCTCAGGGCCTTTTTGCGGACACAAGGTTGCCGTGTCTCACGGTTTGGCCGTGAGACTCACAGATATTCACCCCTTCTCACAGTCTCACGACGGGAGTTACTTTTTTCGCGGATTTCTTCCTGGGCCTCATTCTTCTTTCAATTCAGATCAACGCCTCAGTGGTTGCTGAACACATTCCATTCCACAATCACTTGCCCAGACCTGTTCCGTGAATGATTGTCAAACGCGTTAATGTATCAGTATTATACATTATTAGTGTTCATTGCTTCCATTGTTTGTTCTTACGTTTAAAAGCCTGTTCTCTGTGTTTTTCTGGAATGTTTTAAATGTAAATGTGAATGTGGCATTCTGACAAATGGTCTAGTTTTAAGCCATTTGAGCACTCCAGATCTTTTGAAATTCGGGATTCTTCTTTCCCTAATCCTGGACCACAGTTCCATTGTTCACTAGCTGAGCTCATGAAATCTCACAGGTATTATTTCCTGTGAACTTGGCAACCATGTCAAAATGGGTAGGCCATCCAAAAAGTCAGAAAACTTGCAGGTGAAGCACCCCTAAGTGGCATAAAACTCCTCGTATTTTCAATGGAATTATTTCTAAGGGGTGTCACATCCCCCCCCCATCCCTCCACGCCCCGCGGTAGCAATGTCCTGGTCATTCTGTGCCCTTGTCGTTCGGACGTTGCGAAGGAGCCTGAAAATCTTGTCCGCAATCGAGGTTCTTCTGTCTCGTGTTGTTGTTTCAGGTCGATTTCTTGGTCTTCCCTCGGCTGGCATTGTATGAATGGAACAGTTTCATTGGAATAGTTAAGACAGATCGGTCTTGGCAATGGCGAAAATCGTGAAGAAGACATATGGCAAGAAACTTGCCTGGGGAACTGGATCATGCCCAGCTTTTGACGAGGCAAAAGTACAGTCCAAGAAATCCAGCGTTGTAAAAGTTTTAAGGCCAAGTATTTGGGCTAAGGTACCCCTGATAGAAACATTTGCTGAATCGCCTCATCGATCGAAGAAAAAATCGATAACTGCTCCGACAGTACTTTCTGTTCCAGAGACAGTGAGTGAACAAGCTCCAAAAAAGAAGGGAAGAAAGAGAAAAATTGAGGACCCTTTTGGTTTCGGAGATTTGGATGAAGAGGTTGCACCAGCATCAGAGTACATTTCTCCAAAGAAGAAAAAGCAGGAACAATTAGCATCTTCGGTTAAGAAAAATGGAGTAAAAATGAAGGTTAAAACATCCAAAAAAAGTAATGTGAATAAAAATGGGTCAAGTGTTTTTTCAGGGATGGATGCTAAGAGCCCAAACTTAGGCGTAAAATTTTCAACTAAAGAACAAAAGGCAAAGAAAAGTCCGTCTGTATCTGAAAATGGTGCTAGTCCAAAGAAGCGAGGTAGACCACCAAAAGGCCAAAGTCCAGGAACATTAAGCCCAAAGAGTATTTCTGGAACTAATGATAAAATTGGAAACAAAAGCCCTGGATTGTCTGATAGTGATGTTAGCCCAAAGAAGCGAGGTAGACCACCTAAGGATAAAAGTTTAATAAGTTTCAGTCCAAAAATTACATCTGATATTAAACAAAACGAGAATACAAAAAACCCAGCTTTGTCTGAAGGTGATGCTAGCCCTAAGAAACGAGGCAGACCACCCAAAGACAAAAGCTTATTATCTACCAGTCCAAAAACTGCTTTTAATGTTAAAGGAAACAACATTAAGAAAAGCCCAGCTTTGTCTGAAGGTGATGCTAGCCCAAAGAAGCGAGGCAGACCACCCAAAGACAAAAGCTTATTATCTACCAATCCAAAAACTGCTTTTGGTGTTAAAGAAAACAACATTAAGAAAAGCCCAGCTTTGTCTGAAGGTGATGCTAGCCCAAAGAAGCGAGGCAGACCACCAAAAGACAAAAGCTTGATGACTATAAGTCCAAAAATTACTACCACTGTCAAAGAAAGCAAAATAAAGAAAAGTCAAGCCTTTGTGGAAAATGATTTTAGTCCCAAAAAAAGAGGAAGACCTCCAAAGAATAATATATTGTCACCTGGAAGTCCAAATGTGTCAGGGAAAAGCAGTGAAGACTTAGTTATTAAAAGCCCACCCCTATCTAAAGATGCAGCCAGTCCCAAGAAGCTTGGAAGGCCCCCAAAAAACAAAAGCTTAGCAGTTTCAAGTCCAAAGATTACCAGTAAAAAAGGCCTTCTCCCAGAGAGTCCTATTTCATTTGAAGGAGCAAATACACCTAAAAAGCGTGGTAGGCCACCAAAGAACAAAATTGAAAGTCCAGTAATGAATGGAGTTCCTATGGCTGCTTCCACATTACCAAGGGATGCTGGGAATGAAAATAAATCACCAAAACCACTAGGAAGACCAAAAAAGTCAACTAATAATGAAACTAAGACATCAAATGTGAAATCTTCTTCAAACAAACAACCAAAGTCGCCTGCTGCAAAAGAACTTTTCAGACAATCCCCATTAGAACTGGAAAACGAAACTGACACAGGCAATTTGTCAGTGACAGCGCAAAATGTCATTGATGTTATTGATGGGGCACCATTAGTTAAAAGAAAGAGAGGCAGACCTGCAAAGCAAAAGTTAACTGAGAATTCAAAAGATCATTTAGTTTCTAATTCTCATATTGATCCAGATCAAATAAAAACTAGTGAGGATGCCGGAGAATCTTCCTTGGTTTCACAAGTCTTTTCTGAAACAGATACATTAGAAATTAATGAAGATGAAGTTCACAATCAGTTCATTTCACCCACCGAAGCTGAAATGTTAGCAGAACAGACAACACAGGAAATGACACCCAAAAAAGTTAGATTCTCATCTGAAAATGAAAGTGATCTATCCGGCAGAGCAAGCAGCTCAACAGAGACAGGGGTTAGCATATTAGATGTATTTTCTCCATGGTATTCTTGTTTTTTAGATATTCTTTATTCCAAATTCAAGTTTAAGGGTTCCATTTAGTTTATCTATTCTCAAACATGTTGATTTCCTTTTCTAACAGCTTACATTTCAAAATCTTAAGATCGGTTTTGAATGATTTTTTAAATATTTCACAATTTTAAAAGTAAGAAATATTCACCTGTGATATTTGCACACAGTATCTTTATTTAGATTTTAATGTTGAATTTGATCAACTTTTAGTCACCTTTCAAATGGTTCTTGAAAAATAATAAAAAGACACTCTCACCAAGAAAAGTTGCAAAGTTAAGAAGAATTTCAGTTCTGGTATGTCATTTGTTATTTTTCTGTTATTCAGTTCACTTGATGACTTGTTTAGTTCACTTTGATCAATCTGATTGTGTGACAAATTAGGCTTGTGAAATTTATCTATTAGTTTCCAACTCATAACGTCTCTAACTTTGGAGTGTCAAAGGATTAGGTATATTGATTTTGTTCTAATGAGATTAATGTTTGAAAAAAGTTTTTGAACAAAGTCATCATCATTGCTACTCAGTGTTTCCTCTCCCCATTTACAATGTTTGATTTTGACTATAAAATAATGACAAATAAAGATAGAAACAGGAACAGTTTATCAGATGTTGGCAAAATGTACATCTTTCTTTTCAAGATTTTTTAATGGGAAAGGTTTGAATTGGTATGCTTTGTTTTCTGGTTCTTATAAATGCTACTGCTCTGTTTAAGCCAACATGTTCCACAGAAGGGGATGATGATGAAGAGGACATGGATGCTGCTGTTCCATTTGGCTTACCTTGGGGATTAGAACCAGATGAAAATTCCCTAAGAGTGACAAAAGATGAAAAGGAAGTTAGTGTGATAGCTTATAAGCAATTTTTTTAAAGGTTTTCTTGAAATTGTTGAACTTTGAAATGTTTTCAAATTTTGAAAAAGCTCCATTCTCAATGTAAGGAATTTGTGCCTTTGCATAAAAGGCAGAACTTCCAGCAAAATTCTCAAGAACTTCAATGAATATACTCAGCCCCATGGTATAAAATTTGCTAAAAAACAAAAGAAGTGATTCAGATCTCTTTTGGCAAAAAAATTGTTCCACCAGTTATGATTTCAAAATATGCTGTAATTTTTTTTACAACTAGTATTAAACTGATTCACTCTGAAGCAAACAACCCACCACTTTTTATCAACTTTATTTTTACTGCATGCCAAAATGGTACTATCTTTTTCCCCTCAGCTCACTTTACAGATGGTATAATTGATAATTGCTTAGATCTTGGCCTTTCCTTTCCCAGGCCTAGCTGTAGCATGATATTAAGAATAATTTAAACCAAGCATATCAGTTATAGTTTATATCACATCTTCACCCTAACCAGATCAATTATTAGATTTATTTCCTATTCTCCATTTCTCTAGCTCTTTACAATTGTGCGGAATACAAAACAGGCACAAGAGAGTGTTGAGTTTGGAGAGAGTCAGCAGGTATGTCACCAAATAGGTTAATATAAGATTTTATCGTGTAAGAGATTGGTAGTCAAGTGCTATTATCAAGACAAACAAGAGAAAGTGAATGAGGTATTTCTGATTCTTAGGGTTAAAGGACTAATGGCCCATGATTTAGTCTATTGCTTACTTATTTGTAGACTGTATGTAGCCTTTTGGTTGCCCCAACAACATTTTCTGGCAAACCAGCTAATGAAACTTTTTCTGGCAAACCAGCTAAGAAAAAACACTTTTTTGCATCTAATTTTATCACTTGATAATTTATTGTATCGAAGCAGTCAATCAAAACCGTTTCCCCAAAAAATGTTTACAATAAAACAGCAGGATATTTTCCTGTTTTCAAAAAAGTGACTGTAATATTTCCGTTCACTATGTTACAAAGTTGTTCACTGCTCTTTATGTTGCTTTATATAATATAGTAAGTGGCAGGAATTTAACTATAGGGTATGCTTGCAACCAAATGCTGTCATTGTCCAGGTATCTTTTTAAAATAGCGTTCTCCCTGCTGACAGGTTTACATGGGTTTCTTTCAAGTTAGGTTCCCCTTTCTTCTAGTGTCAGCATGAGTAAATAGAGTTGCTATACTGAAAGTAACCATAACCAGAAAGAAGTGTTCGTTTTATTCAAATTTTAGCATCCTTTTAATCATCTACCGAACCATCAGAATAATTGTGATTTTGGTATCACTTCTAAATTTTTTTATTTCATTTTTTACCTAATAGTTCAAAGATGATGTGGAATACCTTCTTGATGGCATTGCTGATACCAACTCGCTTTCAACAAGGTGCTTGAGCCTTATTGAACTAGCATCAAAGTGTGCAAAAACTGCTTTCAGGATGAATCTTAGAGCTCATGGCACTATTGCTGCGATTTTTGAGAAGCTGACTGATGCACCAAATAACCAGGTAATTATTCCCATTTTTGCAATCGGCAGTGAATCTTGTCTTTTTAAAAACGGATGTTTATCTTCCACCATTTCACATGCTACCAATTATCATCATATGCCTTGTACTCACAACCATGTTGCGTAATGAAAAATGTAGAACAACAGTGAGTGAAATAGTTTTTCATTCAATTTATAATTCATTATATAAAAAATCCGTTATTGAATATGCCAATTATCTACTTCCACCATTATTTATCAGTATAAACCCAAATTTTTGTTTCTCTTGTTTCGGCTATGTACATTAAGCTATTAACTTTTTATTTTATGAAATTCTGCCTGAGTTTGTTTTGCTATATGTAAAGATTTTATAGTTTCAGTATTGCTGCTAGTTCCTCGTCGTCTTCATAATCAAAGTCGAGATTCCCAGGGGATGTAAACTTGCTATCCAGTCGGATTGGCCTATTGCTGTTTGACATAGGAGTCATTTCTTTGTCAGCTGACATCCGTTTGCCGTCTCTAGTTGTACTTTTTCCATAGAGAGAGTACATTTCTCTTCCGTGACTTGCACCTCTGCTACTATGAACAGAGTCACCCTGAAGAAGCTTTATCTCTAGAACATGTTTCTGTTCCTCGATACACTCTTTCTCTTCAAGCAGCTTAAGAAATTCCCATCTCGCTGTTTTTAGACTTTCTCTCAGCGCACATTCTTCACCGCATTGTATTTTGTATTTCTTGTCGGCTTCTTTTGCTTTTTCTTCAATTATCTGCAGTCTTCTCTCTGACGACTCTTTTACTTTCTCTAAGAACCTTGTTTCTTTTTCAAGTGAGCTTATTTTATCCTTCAGCTCTGCAGTTTCCAGCTCATTTTTGTTAGCCATCACTTGCATTGTTTTGATCAGATCTTCGTTGGTGCTACTTTTGTTTTTGTAGTCTTCTATTAAGTCTGTCAGTGTTTTTTGGTCGTCTGATAATGTTTTCAAGTCTTTCTCTAAATCCTGTATGCGATTGCTCTTTCCTAGAGACTCTTTCTTTGCTTCTTGAAGATCTTCTTCCAGCTTTTTAAAGGTTTCCCTATTCCTAGCAAGTTCTAGCTCAAAATTCTCTAGATCTTTATTCTTCTCATCGAGTTGTTGCCGCATATCTTCAACCTTCTCTTGCTCAACTACCAAAAATTTGTTAACCTGGGAGGCGCGTATCTTCAGATGCTGTTCAATCTCTTCTTTTTCATTCGTAAGACGAATCTTGTCTTCTTCTAGGGCCTCGCAGTTCATCTTAATTTTCTTGATATCGTTTGCAATTTCAATTCTTGATCCCTTTTCGCTTTCAAAAAGTCCCTTCAATTTAACAAGCTCGTTGTCATACCAAGTAATTTTTTGTCTCATCTCAAAGAGCTCATCGTCTTTTTCTTCGATGGCCTTTTCTACTTTCTTTCTCTGAGCATGTTCGTATTGATGGCTCCCTGACAACTCATCAATCAGATATTTTTGGTTGATGACGTCACCAAGAGTTTCAGTGTAGTTCTTTTTCACTTTCAATAACTCCTTTGAAATGCTCTTGGTTTCTTTCATCAATGCCTCGAAATCCTTTTCTTGTTTATGTATCTTGTTTGCCGCCTCCTCTTCTCGCTGCATCACCTCTTTCTTTTCTTTTTCAATATTTTCACATTTGCTTTTAATCTCATAATAAGCAGCCTCTAATCTCTGAATTTCGTTTGCTAATTCGTTTGATTTTTCCTTAAGTTCTTTGTTCTCTTCCTCGAACTTTGTTACTGTCTTTTCAAGCTCATTGATTCTTTGCTCAGCATCTTTCGCTTCAATTTTCTTCTTGGTATACTTTTTCTTCGTTGCATCATTTTCTTCCCTTGCTTCTTCAAGGCTTTGATTCAAAACCTCAACTTTGCCTTTGAGCTCAGTTAGAATTTTATTCAAGTGTATCACATTTTGTCTTGCCTCATCGCGATCTTTTTCTACTTCTTTTTTTCTTTCAGTTGTTTCCAAGAATTCATCATGTAACTTACTATACTTCCTGTTTAGTTCCTTGGTGTCATTGTCAAGTGTAACAAGTGTATCTTCTTTTATTTGCAATTGCCTACCTAGTTTTTCTAAGCCATCTGTTGCTTCAGCCGCCAGTTTTTCCTTTTCATTAAGTTGTTTTTGAAGGTACTTCTCATTATCAAGCAACCTGCGTTTTTCTGCTGCACAATCTTTTGCCTCTAGCTGAAGAGAGTCTTTCTCAAAGTTTAATTTCGCATTTCTTTCTTCAAGTTGGGATATCATTGTGTCATTTTCATGTAGTTTGCTCTCCAGTGTTTTTGTAAATTTCAGCATATCTTCGATTTTTAAGAGAAGATATTTCTCTTCTGCTGACAATCGTTCATTTTCTTTCACCGAAGCTCCCAAAGTATTTTGTATCTCCTGAAGTGAAAGATTCAATTGTTTTCGTTCTTGCTTCAGATTCTCCAGTTGGTCTTGTTTTTGACTTAGGCGATTTATCAAAGCATCTTTTTCTTGCACAAGATTACTGATATGCTGCTTTCCTTTGGCTATTAGCTCGTTATTACTACGTTGCTCCTGCTTTAAACTCTCTATCTCTGCTTTTTTCGCCTTACATTCATTATCCAGATTTTCATGGTCTGTACGTTGCTCCTCAACGATACTTTCAAGCCTTTTGATACTTTCTTCTAACTCTTTTATCTTTTTACTAAGAACAATTCCTTCACCCTTAAGTAGCTCTGTCTCATTCGCTTTGGTCAGATTTTCAGCCTTTGCCTTCGTTAAAGACTTTTTCAGGGACTTGCAGGACTGTTCAGACTCCTTCAAATCATGGGCAATATCGTACACCTTCTCAGTAAGCTTCATGATTTCGTGCTCATTATCTTCTTTGCTGTTCCTCGCGACAATCAGAGCTTCATTTATTTCTGAGTTTTCTTTCTGGAGTCTGTTGAGGTTCTCTTGCAGTCCGTTGTTGTCTCGTTGCAAAGATGACAGCTGATTTCTACTAGTCTCGTCTGCTTCTTGGCATTGACGCACCGTCTTTCTCAACTTTCGAATTGACTTTGACGACTGCTCCTTCTCTGTCTTGAGATTGTTTTCAGACGATTGAAGTAATGTTTCTTTTTGCAGTACGACATTATTCAATGCATTCAACTTCAGAACCAATTCCTCGTATTTCTCTTCGCATCTTGCAATTTCTTCAGTTTTTGCTTCCTTGCATTTCTCCCCATCAGCAACCATGCTTGTAACCTTTTCGGCCAGCAGATGGTTCTCTTGCTCGTAGTTTGCCATTTTTTTTCTTGAAGACTCAAGTTTTTCTTTCAGGCTGCCTATTTCTCGCCGTTTAATCTCCAGCTCGATTTGATAATCTTTTTCAGTCGCCTTTGCTCGATTGTGCTCTGCAATAAGCTTTTCATAATTATGTTCATTGTTCTCCATCTTCACTTTGAGCATTTCTCTCTCTATACGACCTTCTTCTGCTTTATTCCTTAATCCATAGCATTCCTCTGTTAGCCTTGCAATTTCATTGTCTTTACTTTTAATGTCTGCTTTGTACTTTTCACAACTGCCTTTGTGAGTGCTTACTTTTTTTTCTAATTCAGATATGATAACAGAAGCTCGAGACAGATCCTCATCAGATCTTCGTCTTTCTAAGTCAACCCTTTCGTTTGCCATCATGCATAGTTTCAATTTCTGACTAATCGCCGCGTGTTGTTGCTCTTTTGTGGCCAGTTTATCTTCCATAGCCAGTATCTTCCGATTGAAATCAACCAAGTCGTTATCCTTTGCATCACATTCTAATTTCTTGCGTTCAAGTTCATGCTCTAAGTGGGTCTTCTCATCAAACATGGCGTCCAATCTTTCTTGTATATTTTCTACTTTTTCAGCCAATCTTTTATTGCTTTCTGTCAGCTGAATAATCTTATTAGACCTCTCGTCCCCTACCAACGAGCAGTTGTGCAACTTTTCATCAAGCAATTGCTTCTCCGTTGACAATTCTTTAAATTTCGCTTCATAATTCTTGATTTTTTCCTTGCAGTTGCACTTTGACTTTGACCTTTCCGTATCAAAAGCATCAATTTTGTTCTTCATCTCTTTATTTTCCTTCTCCTTTTCAGCCATCGCTAAATCCTGTTGTGATTTCTCTTTTCGCAAATCTTCGATAACATTTTCCATTTTCTCAAGGTCCTCTTTAAGTTTGCTATTTTCATCTTCAAAGATATACAGGTAATCCTTCAATTGTGCTACCACTTTTTTCATGTTGCCTTCATAGCGCACTTGCCTCTGGAGTCGCTCTTCAAACCCTACTACAGACGCATTTGCCTCATCTAGCTTGCTACGCAGTCGATCAACCTATTGAAAGACGTTTATTTTATAGCAAAGGGAAATTCACAGGTCCACAATGCCCAAGTATATATACATGGCGGTTTGTTCATACTATATAGTTAAAAGTACCTACGCCTACAATCAATATGGATATATAAACACTGATTTTATTTAACATCTGTTACGATTCAGCTTCAGTCACGTGTTCATATCATTTAATGTTTCACCGTAAGCTTAATAATTGTAACCAAATAAGTTTTTGTTGCCGCAAAAGCAGATTCATAATTTAAGTCATCTCACTCGCATAATTCTTTGACAGCATTGCATGCTTATTTAAACTTTGGGATCTCCCTTGAAGTTCATTAATAATCGGTAAAAACCCGCTTTGCTAAATGTTTCTTTTACGCCTTTATGCAACACTAGAATTCGTTTAAGATAGGAATGGTTTAATCCACTACTCTATTGTCTTGAGATTCAAATTATTTTTGCTCCCGACCTCTAATTACCATACCAACATTGTAGTTATGATGAAGTAAATGTAAACCTTTCGTGGTACATTTCTCTTGTTTGTTCCACATGGATTATTAAGCAGATTAAGCTTGAAATTTAAATAGAAAGGCCCCCCTACGTTGTAGACGCTGTTTAAGAATTTTTATTTTCCTTATGTAGTTTTAATACATATATTTTCATTCGGATTTTTTCTTACCTGCTTTTCCAAGTTTGAATTGTTTCCAACCAGCTCGGAGCATCTATCAGTTAGGCCCTTGATATCTTGCCTTGAGCTTTCAGCATTATCCAAGCATCTAGATAAAAGGCTTTCTTCCTCGCCGGATTGCTCGTTCTCACACTTTTTAGTCTTTAAAATATCCTCCATATCAAACCTTGCTGTCTTCAATTTTTTTATTGTCGTTTATTTCTGAACTATATTCCTCGACTATTAACATTCGGGTCCTTCTTAGAAAGGGTCGCTTTCAAAGGAAGATTACCAACAAGCTACACTATTCGTAATTTATTTGATTTGACGTCACAAGTTTCGACACATTCCTTTAATGCAACAACCAATCACCTCAATATTAAGAATCTGACGTTAGATTTATTTTCTTATTTCTGTTAATAATATGAAACATTTTGGACTATTTTTTAAATATCTATTGTTTATCCTAATGTAATGATAACTATTTTAATGTAAAAGCTCTATTAAGCCCCCGGAGCTTGTTAGAGAAAGAGGGCTTATTGATAATTCAATGTAAAAATGATATAAAAATGCTCTTATTCATTTTTTTATGAAAATGTCATACAAATGTTTTCAAAAACTTTACCAGCAGCTTCGAAAGTTTCTTAAAATCAATCAGTTATAATGTCCGCATCTTCCGCATCTGTCCGCATCAAAGAGAGGGGGCTTAAAAGAGAG
This sequence comes from Rhopilema esculentum, assembly GCF_057945365.1. Classification (NCBI taxonomy): domain Eukaryota; kingdom Metazoa; phylum Cnidaria; class Scyphozoa; order Rhizostomeae; family Rhizostomatidae; genus Rhopilema; species Rhopilema esculentum. Next base: position 2,367,652 of record NC_142819.1, on the reverse strand, counting down.
GGGGCGTAAATAAGTGGGGGGGGGGCTTGATAGAGCTTTTACGGTTTATGAACTTATGCCACTCTATGTGTTGAGAATTCTATCCTCAAAATAACCCTTGTACACAAGAAAATCTTTTAGCTTTCGTAAAAAATGAAATGATTTTTAAATATGACTAAGACTTGACTAAGAAAGTCCTTGTGAAAATTTAGATATATGATGAATCATTTTCTTAAAGCCGCAAAGCCGTTTAGTTGAAATAATTATAATTGCATCTTACATGACAATGTTTCTCTATTGAATACAGGGCTCCTTTTAATGACTGTCTCATTATAAAGCCTTTCATACACGAAATATCACATTTTTCTGAATATAACTGAAAATAAAAGATATTGCTCAGCGTGCACCTTATATGTTCTTCTGCCTGATTGCGTTTATATTTGCTTAGTACAATTCATTTTTATTTTATTTACAGCGCCTTGCATTGTGTACTGCTGCATTGATGTTTATGCTCACAAGAGATCGCTTGAGTATTGATTTCGATAAATCGATCTTAGGTATGATTTCATTGACACCTTACTCTTCCAAATTGACCCGTTTTCTAATGCAATTCATAAGCCTTTATATGTTGCTTAATTTCTTCATTATTTTCTTATTTTTGTCGTTCATCCTGTTTGATGCTTGGCTAGAAATTTCCATTAACAACATTTTCTTCTGTTTTTAAAAATTACATGATGTAGCAGATTGGTGTAGCATTTTGACTTGGTGTAGCAGATTGGGGCTGCTCGTGTTTCTGAAAATCTAATACCTATGTTTGTACTTGCTTATAGCAGTTTTGGTCCCAGCCTCTCATCAGCATTAGCCTTAATGGAAAACGAGGTCACCATTTGGTCATTAAATATTGGAATGATTTTCTAATTATCTGAGTGTCGAATAGGATTTATGAAAATATACATCTGACGTGAAATATATGTGTAAAAATGCGAGCGACTGATACAACAAGGGACATATTTCAATCGATACGAGTTGTTATCCCATTTTCTCACTGTGTGAGATGTTCCATCATTGAAACTTCTAATATGCATGCAAAATGCTTCAACTGCCCTTTGTTCTTCTGTACTTAATTTTATTTTAAGACATCAAAGCCACTTCTGTTGTTTGAAAGACATATTTTCAATAATACCATTCTTGATGGAGAACAGGATTTGGGAAACTCAGAAATCTGAAAGGAGTGCTTATTTTGAATATATTTTTACTTCGAAGTAAAACTGACATAATTAGTGAAATCTAGAATCTACAAACCTTTGTTTTCCTTCTGCATAAATATATTTACGCTTTGGTGTACATGAAACAACGGTTTTTACTGTTCTTTACACCAAAAGTGTGTACAGCTCTGCCTAACGGCATCGAACATTTGATGACAGACTGGTAAACAGTTGCTTTCATTAAATATATTTTTAGGTTTATTTGTTGTGTTTTTGTGCTCATTAATGTTTGGAATTTTTTATAGAAATGATGCTTAAATTGCTTGCAATGAAGGAAGATGCAGAAGAAGAGTCCTCAAAAGACTGGACTAGACTTACCACAAAAATCAAGTATTTTTTTTTAGATTATGAAGTCATAATCAAAACCCAGCTCTTATCTTTGTATAAGCATACAGAATGTTATGATTTTAATGTTAGATATGATAATCAAAATTGTGTCCAAAGTGGTTATTAAATTTATGTCAATAGGCCATTGCTTTGCGTTGGTTTAAAATGAGAACGCCGGGTTGACAAGTAGAAATATTTTTGCAGGGACATCTTTGGAAAAGATTCGATCAAAGGAGTAAACAACCTTGATTTATCCAAACTTACGGTAAGTAAATTAATGCCAACAATTCATTATAATACCTTATTGCATAATATTCTGTACTCTTTAAATTCATTTTTACCATGTCGTTGCTTATCTGTTGTTCTTTTATTGCAAAGCCATTTTCAAGTTTTGTACCGCCAAAAGATTGTTTGAATGAATTTAACCATTATTTTTATCGTTATATAACCCAAACCGTTTTAATAATGGTTATAGATATAGCCATTATTAAAGCTATTGTTTTTTGTTCAATAATTGTCGATAAATGAATGATTAAATTCACCAGTTTTCGTATTTAGATAAACATTAAAATGGTTTTTCTATGGGATTCATTTTATCTTTCAAATAGGACATTGATATCAGTAGACAGAATGAAATGATTGCATTGAATAATAAAATGTAGCTTCCTTACTTTTCAATTGATAACTGCTTTCAATTTCAATTTTCACCTAAAATCAGCAGCCCGATATGCAAAATAGTTGTCAATTTTGTTTCGAATTGGATTTTTATTTTTTTTTCCTTACATCTCATCTCAGTTAGCAATTTTTTGTGTCTTCCAGACGGAATCATTGGCGAGAGAATCATTTTTGTCGCTTACACTGCAAAGAACTGGCTCCTGGTTCAAAGACGAAATTAGATTGCTTGGTGGTTTAGATCACGTGGTCGATACGGGTACGTGATTGTCTTTCATTAAGTTGGCATTTCTAAATAATATTTTTTTATTTCGAAGTTTTATTGATAGTATGATGTAAAGTTGTCAAACAAATTTATCTCTATTTTTAAACGATTTCTTTGAAATTTATCTGTGGTTGAAGCAATTCTGCTAAAACTGCCTATTGAAGACAAATTTTATATGTATATATACAGTAATCCCTTCTTGGTAATTAAGCTCTCTTTTTCCTATATTTATCTCTTCCTGCGGTTTAAAAGTTGCTCATTGATTATCCCGTTAACTTATATTTTCTATTGGCATTTTCTTCCTTTTTTGCTCAAATCTTTTTTTTCTTTCTTGTAAGAATTTTTTTATCACGGCTTATTCCTGTACCTAACTCGTGTTCGTAAAAAGTTTCCATAGAATTTAATATCGACTCATAATTTCAACTGCGCTAACTTTGTATTTTCCTTCCAGTCGTCTCCTGTAGCAAGTGTTTGAAAGTTAACGGCAAGTCATCTGAAAATGATTCTGTGACGAGCGTGAGGCAGATAGAAAGATGCTTGAAATTATTAGAAAATGTAGGTTTATTTCTATACAATGGTTAATTGCCTTTATGATTCTTTACAGTACTCCAATATAATTCGGGCAATCCCGTAAATCAAAGATTTATCCACGCCTTATCAACATTTAATAAATCCCCTTTGCTAAGCCCTTAGCCCTCTATCAGTTTATCCCATTCTCTGTTATCCTTCGTTGGAACCTCTTCTAATCTGCCCGTTCTATAATTTTAATTTTCCCAGAGACTGGTCTCTTATTTCATGAGTCAATGACAAAACTGTCACGGCCTTATCTCTTCTACTGTCTGCAAATACGTTGCCTTCTGTCTCTTTAATTTCCCATGTATCTGTCTGCTAAATGTCCCTCTGTGGTCATAAATCTTCTGTGCATTGCAAAAGTTATTGAAAAGTGTGGATTGATATGTCTTTCATATTCTCCATCCTCCCTATCAGTTATTGTGATATATATAATTGTCTGTTGCAGGTGACAGTTCAATGTACTTCCAATCAAGGCTATTTGGTTTCTTACCGAGATTCGGCTTTACTCGAATCATGTGCAAGGTATTAACAAACAATTAATAACAATTTCTTAAAACAAAGTGTTCACCAATAAAGAGCTTATAAAAATGAAAATATCCGTGTTTCCGCAATAAATGATCAGTTAATTCACACAAGGGTCGCGCGAAGAGACATTATCCAAGATTTTTCATTAACTTGATAATATTTCCTTGATTTAGGTTATTTTAGTTAAAGACGCTGCATTTACCAGCTCTGGTTTCCTTAAGGTTACAGAAACACTGAAAAAATTGACGTCTGGTGTCATGGTATCAGGAGAATCATAAGAAAATTTTAAGAAATCCGGCAAATTACTCTGCTTAATAACCGAAATAACTTCAAGAATCATTGTTATTCTGGTTTTGATATTCCTAATATTAAGTTATCGCGTGCAAACTAGCATTTATAATTTCGGTGCTGGTCTAATTAGAGACCATGTATTTCATTGTAATTAGAGACTATGTGTTCTCCAATTCCAACAATTTTGTAGCAGGTTTAAGTAAAGAGTAAATGAGGAAAGGTTGCAATTGATGTTGTGGGTTGTATTGTAAGCAATGCTAAGCTTCCTTGCTGTGACAAATTGAAAATGTCATCTAATTGTATTATTCTGTTTCGTTTATGTACATTTGTTCAATGAGATTGAACAGCTGAGATATATTGACCCTTTATTAAAAGACCCTTAATTACAATGTAATATTGTTTTGTTTTACAATTTCATTCTATGATTTTTATTTCCTTTTCTCAGATTACTCAAATTTTCAGTGGCATCGTTATTTGAAAGTGAACAAGAAAGTGCGAATGCTGTCCAGGCTCTTTGGTTTTCAACAATGAAAATGCTTTTGAATCTTACGCATGATAATGGTTTGTTGTTTTTTGGTTTTTTTGCAGTAGTTGATTAAATCCGTCTCCATTATTTTTTTGTATAAATTGACATATCTCTGAAAGATAAGACAACAGCTTTCCCCTCTCTTGGCCTTTGGGAGGTTGTTGTTTGTCACTTTACCCGTCAAATGGACGTAAAAAGGGGTCGAGGTTATTTTAGTGGACGCTTTGTTTCCTTAGAAATATCAATCTGAGATGATTAAGTTTCTGTATAATCCATATGTTATGACCAGCCTTTGGTTTCCATAGTCTTTTGCGTTTATAAACGGACATTTTGTTAGTTCTTTCCTTAATTTGTCATTCTTTTATTTTTGGATGGTTCTCACTTTGCGGGTTAAGCTATCAAAATAGGCTTTTCTTTCCAGATCTCAAGAAAAATATTTTCTTTGCGGAACCTGTTGCAGTGGGGTGGGGGATTTCTAAGAAATCGATTTTAGTTTTCTCTCAGTCATATTGTATAATGGCTCATGTGCTAAAATAAATATGCTGCTATTACGTAATCATGGTAAGATATTGTTACAGCATGCTGGCTTTCTTGCATAGTGTGTTTAATATCTACCAAATGCCTATCTTCTCGTACAGTTTCTGATCACGTTAGGTTTTAATTTGATTAAATGAACACGCATCGAGACTTGAAACTTTTTTTGCAATTTAGAACTTGCTAGCACGCGATTTTGTCAGAAGAATGATGTTTTGGGTCTTCTTTTAAAGACCGCTCTGCAGGTAATCTTTATTTAGTTATCTCTTAATACACTTCAAAGCTCACATACACCCAAAGAAACATGTTTAAATACTGTGAGAAATGATTTTGTCTTGCATTTCCTTGATCAAATTTTTGTGTATGCAGTGGATTATTTGCATGGAAGACTAAAAATGCTATAACTTAGAAGTTTCTTGAAAGTCCACCCCCTCTGTAAAACATAAAGACCGAGGGATACTCCAAATTATTTGCGTTAAAATCCTGTCTATACGTACATTACGTACGTACATACGCCTTTGTAACTGGGGAGGAGGAACCTTTTTTGGAATACTGGTGTCATAAGCCTTTGTAACTGGGGAGGAGGCACCTTTTTGGAATACTGGTGTCATGACTTCGGATCAGTTTTCATACTGTACTCTGATCACGTAATCGAACTCAACTCTGCTTGAACTTTGGAAAACTTCCAGATATAAGTGTGCGGGGGATCACTGCATTGTGATTTGGACTGTGATTGTAAAGAAATAGAGATTGTAGAGTAGATATCCGGATTTGTATTCAGGTTGTCTGAATGATGAATTGTTTTGTTGTTTTTTAACTTAATGCACTTAATAGAATTGATAGACTTTCTTCCTACATTATATTTTGAATAATTGAGCAGCGCAATTTTAATTACTTTTCAAAGAAAGTATTCAGTATGCCAAGAAGCTTTATTTCTGACAAATTAAACCAATTTCCGGGAGGCTGAACTGTTATTTTTTCTTTTAGTGCCCCAAGCATTTGCCAATTCCAAAACAATTTGATGTCGCTGTTCTTGTAAGCATTAAAGTTCTACTCGAAATGTTTGTTTTTTACTTTAAACGACCTAAAGGTGAAAGTTTTGAAAATTTATTGAAAATATGTTAAAGGAGCTTCCAATGACACTACATGGTACGAAGCTGTTGGTTAGAAAGATTATGACAAGACATCACAGGATACTTTATAGAATATAACAAGATTTTTCCACTTTATTCCTCTTGATTTTGTAGTTTTTTTCTTTGTGTTAATGTGAATCGACAGCGCCCGTGAACACCCTGCAGTAAGAGCCATGTTTGAACAATTTACAGTATCTTAGAACACCATATTTAATTGATCAACATTTTAGTGGTCGAGAGATTAAAAACTGAACATTTGAATGGGTTTTATGCATTGATGTGGGCAATTTTGATATGAACAAAGTAGGCAATACGTTGATATTTATATTTCCATTTTGTTTTACATCGTGCTTAGGCTTTGGGGCAGGCTCCAAATTGGCGTTGCATTTTTCTTATCAGTATTAGCTGCATGCCGAATTGATAAATGTAGTTATATTAGTACGATTTTCGCTTGTTTTAGAGTCTTGGTTTGATAATCAACCTTGTTGAGTACAGCAAGAAGAACCTTGCAGCTTTGAACGCTGTTGTTGCGCCCGCATTCGATAGAAAAACTCCTGAAAAACAGGAATCGCAGAGCCAGACAGAGGAGGCCTCAGCTGTTGATTCGTTGTTGCATCTGTTTCTAGTAAAGTTAGAAGCAGCAAAGGAAAACAGTGGAATGGAAGAAGATCTCTCAAAACTGAACAGTAAGACATCATCATAATCATCATCAAAAATACATTTAACGGCCCATTGCGGGTCGATACAAATTTCTACGCATCTATCGTTTGCTGAAATGGTTTCTACATAGACTGTGGAAGGATTCTGAGTTACACTGATTAACTATGTTATCAGGCAAACTATTCCAAATGGGTATGATCGAAAAGAAGAATGAAAACTTAACAGCATCAACTCTTCCCAATTTTGAATTGAATAGTTTAAATGCAAAATCATTACCACCCTCTACCATTAGAAGGATGTGGCCGTTGCAATATTTTCAGTTTTACGCCAAAATCTCTTGATGATACGAAAACTTAACGTTGACCAACGTTGTCCAGACTTAAAAACATGTGAAAAAGTTTTATTGTTAAAGGAAAATGTTTTGCTCATAAAAAAACTCGAAATACCATATGTCGATAGCCCGGGTGGCTGGTTCCTTGAAAAGGTTGACCTCACCCGGGTGAGCTAACTTTCTAAGCTCAAGTGTAAAAATGATCCCTAACCTTTGTTTGTGGCAACCGCAATACTGGCCATGACAGATAGCTTAATGGAATATTTCACGCTCAGGACATCAAAGCAAAGTTATTTTATCTGTCTGGGTTTTTTTAATGGGCTTTCCATATCCTTAGTTTTGTTTCAATAACATTTTATAAGGGGTATTCCATCAGCTATAAATGATCAAGTCTTCTTTGTTTTCATCAATTCTAGACTCTTTACATAGCTCTAACATTCGAGTCGGCAGCGATGGGCTAAGCCTCGTTTGCGGGGATGATTTAGACAAAACCCAGACTGAAAACAGTGTAACGGAGGAGCCGACAGAAGATGGAAATGTGGAGGAGAAACCACCAACGGCTGAAAATGAAGCTGAAAAAGAAGCTGAACATATTGGCAGGGGTGAGTGTTGTATGCTGGGGCTATTTATTTGTAACTTGCAGTTATTTCCGTATAATAAGAATAAAGCTGTATACAGAGGCTAAACTCAGTTGGAAAGTGGCCTACCATGGTGCCTAAAGATTGTAGAATTGGATTGTTGAATTTTTGGGCTGCATTATTGTTCCTATGAAATACGCAGATAACCCTAGAAATTTTTTTTTCCAACGGGTCGGTGGTAAAAATAAACTGAATATGACTCACTGCTAATTTTAATTAGTTTGAAGTCGGATAAAATCCGGAATATATCTGCAGTTTTAACAAAGCGACCCGATGACCTAAATATATTTTACGCATAATTATACTAGAGGATTTTTTCCATTATTTGGAAAGGGAATGAAATAGAGCTAGACCCTTTCAATTGTTCAGTTGATGGGGGGGGCAACCTATCTGCCTATCTTTTGACAACCAAGCCACCCCACTGCCTAGCATTGAAAGAGTATGCCCCATGGGAATTTCAGGTTACTCCTCTCTTTTCGAGTACAAAGAGTGGTGATGACCTAATCGTTCCAATATTTGCAGATTTGTTTTAACGGATCAAGCACCTTTCTTTACTTTCTTTAGTATCATTTAAAATTTTTGATGCAAGCCTAAACAAGAGTAGCTGTTTTTTAAGAATTTGTCAGAAATCTTCCAGTAGTAGACGTATAATCGTATGTTGCATAATTCTGTACTGTATTCTTGACATTGTTGTTGTTGTTACTTGTAGCATTGCAGAAAGCCGGTCAACATATGGAGGACAGCTTGATTGCGTCATACGCAGCCTTGCTTCTTGGTCTTCTTGCTGAGGATAACAAGGTATGTTCAGCCCTAATGGCGTACAGTTACATAAAGCATTAACTTGTCAAGCAATAAAGGACAATTGCAATCAAAACTCTACTTATTTTCTTCACTGAAGCTCTTACTAGAACACTCTGTCTTAGTTGCCTAACAGAATAGCAGCACTCGTTCTGTGCTTTGCTATTTAGCATGCCAAAGCATTTAATTAAAATAAAATACTTTTTCGTTAAAAATCTTGTTTTGATTATTCACGTTGTAAAGCAACGTGTTACCAATGGATGGTCTCTTTCTTGCTAAGGTGCCATTCCTTTTTTTGGTCGATGCCTGATTTGGATATATTTATTATCCAAACGCCTATTGATCGGTTATTATTGTAGGAAAATCAGCAGACGATATATGAACATTTGCAGTATGGAGACTTCGGGGTTATGACTCACACGCTGGATAAGTTCCTTGCTTTCATGAACATGACTGTGAGTATTTCATTTAGGCCCATTTTGGCTGACTATTTTTGTTGTAGTCTAATTACCGATAATAACAAAGTTCACGATCACGATTCGATAAATCCCCTAATTCGCCTTTCGTTTACTGCTCTTTCTCTTGATACAAGCAGAATTTAAATTCAAATACCAATTTTTCCTAAACATTCCTAAACATGTAAAATGAATGCCACTAGACATAACTAAGGTTTGGCATGTCTCATCCTTGTTGAGAAAACTTTTAGCCAGTTATACATTTCTGAATAATAATTGATTAGAGAAGATCAAATATCATTTTAATTCTATAGAAATATCATTGCTACATTTTTAAAGAAAAGTTAATGATTTTTACTTCAGTAAACAGAGTTCGTTAGGAAGGTCGCATGTTTGCTGTATGCATTTACACAACGTTTTTTCATTTTTCCTCCAAAAAGGCCAACACATCCAGTTCATCTAGTTCCCTCATCATCAAAAGAGCCATTTCTACATTGGAGAAATGTAAAGTGGAATATCCACCAAAGCTGCCTGTAACGTAAGCTCAAAACATCTTGCTGTAAATTTTTCTTAATGTCTTTTCTTAACTCAAAAGACTTAAAAAGTATCTTAGAAAATATAAAGTTATGTAGTTTTACATGTTTTTTTATTTGGCAGTAGGATTAACAGTTTCGTTCTTTGGAAACCTTAGTGTTTAGAATTATAATTTTTCTTTTATTTGGCCTAAGTAGTATGCAAAAGCGAGTAAGTTTTAAGCTGAGCATGTATTGATATATATTTGGTTTGGTTTTTAGATTGAGCTTTAATAGCATTGACGCTGGCAAAGGTATTCTGAACACCTTTCAAAGCATCCGCTTGTTTTTTTTTCGTTTACTGTTAAAGTAGGCCATGACATGACATGACACGACACGACACGACACGACACGACACGACATGACATGATACGACACGACACGACACGACACGACATGACATGACATGACATGACATGACATGACATGACATGACATGACATGACATGACATAACATGACATGACATGACATGACATGACATGACATGACATGACTGAAAAGTTCCAAGTGAAATATGCGATATGAGGAAAATTTTCCTCACTAGTATATATTTTCACTCTTCGCGATAACAGGGAGGTCATGGGCCCTTTCCTTTCTGTTTTTTCATATGAAGAACGTTCAGACCCGTGATCTAGACGGTTCCCTGCGAGTTCTATGTGAAATCTAATGTCATTGTAAACTAAATCGTCCCCTTTCTACATAACGCAGTTATTGGTGATATAGGACTTTAATGCAATCCATTCACATGACGCGAATTTCAATGGCTGTTCCAAGATGTTTCCTAAATACTGTTAATGAATTTTGCCGTTAGATCCCTTCTTCTAAAGATTTCGTCTTTCCTCCTCATGGCACCCACTTCAAGGATATTTTACTAATGGCTCAGAGGTGTCTCTACATACCGGAAACTCGCTGTTAGTAGCCAATATTTCTGTGATAAACCCACCTTTATTCTAAAGACAGCGCCTTGGTTTTTCCTTCTTATGTCGTCCACTACAAGTATATACTTCTGATTAATCCAGCTTTTTTCTAAAGATTATGCCTTGGTCTTTCCTTCTCATGACATCCACATCAAAGATATGTTACTGATGGCTCCAAATAATGTATACGTACCAGATATTCGCTTTTAGTACCGAAATCAAGGCCATTGTACGGATAATTAAAAAAAGCATCGTAGCTACGGGACAAAATATTTCTTAGAAGATACGCCAGGCCTTATTCTGAGGGCTACAATTGTTATTTAAGGTCTACTCAGAATATAAAAACCTATAACTTTAAATTGCTGCCATTATTTAGTTCTGTATTTGGTTATTGGCCTTTAAATGTGAGAGCAATCTATGTCTCCAACGCCGTAGCACCTCGAACAAGGAAGGCCTTTGGAGTGTTCGCTATGATTTTCATTTTTAGCTTGAATATGTTATTTATCGTATCGGCTAAAATAATGCACTGAACAAAAATGTGCATCGGTCGGGGCTCACTTGAGGGTGAGAGCTTGTTCGAGGGTGGAGACTTCATTGAGGGGAGTGTCTTTTACAGGGGGAGGGGGGCAATTCGATGATATGCGTCATACGCTTTAAAGTGTTAGTATTTGACGTATTTCGTACTTTTAACAATATCTAACCCAAACCTTAAAAAGCTGTAAATATTGACCATTTTTAATTGTTAGTTTCCTTTTCAAAACGTATTAATTCAATTTGTTCTAAGAGTAGTGTTTCGTTAGGAAAGACTTAACTATCAGCCTTCAGTAACAGACTGTGGACAAAGGCAGTTGCAAGAAATACTGCAAATTGCTACTCCTATTCTAGAATCGTAACGTATTACTTTAGTACTCATTGTCTATCTTTTATTTCCTCATCATATTTTGACGTAAAGCACTCACGATTATACTTTTTTGTGCATTATACTTTTCTCACAAATTTGGAGACTTTACCCGCGATCACTGACATGACCAATAGAATTCTTAAGTGATGGCGTCACGAAAATATGCTTAAAGAATTTTTGAATTTGGATCCATGGCTTTAGAAAGCATCAGGAAATAGCTCTAAATATATAATAATTCTTGACAGTGTTACGAATTGGCAGAGTTGTCCACATGAGCACAGACTCTTCTGACAAAGCCTATGTAATTTAGGCTCTGTTCATAACTGTATCCACAATTGATAGGATGGTTTGTTTTGCTGCACAAACAATGCTTGCCAAGGATATGTTGGCATCTCCCTTCGCCTATTAGCATCAGGGTAGCTATAAAATTTTGTTAAACTGAACAACACTAATATAATATACGAAGTATCTCTCTCAAAACCTTAACGTTCATTCATTGCAGGTTCTTTTCTTAGCAAGTTTAGAAGTTCTTTTATTAACGGCACAACAATTTTAGACGAAAAAATTTGGTTTAAACCCACTTTCTGAAAAATGTCATGCAACCGCTAATGCACGAAAAGGCCTTGTGTAAATGAACATCCATATTTCTGTGTCACTGTGTCAAATTCTCTCTTTAAATTTATCACTGTCTATGGCAACTTGATCTTTACACTTTTTAAAACTAAGTAACCCTATTTGCTCAGCCATTTTCTGTTTAAATTTCATCTGTGCTCGTCAAATGTCTTGTCAACAAACTGTTGTTACTTTAGAATATTTAACTGTGCTTCTCTTTGCACTTCATCCCTGTATTCCGAAGTGGTACTTTTCAGGTAGATTTAAGTTTTGAACTTATTATCATCAACATTGGCTATAAAACTATCATTTTTGCTATCTAATTAGTGATTTTAAGCCTTGAAATGTCTGTGACTGTAATCTGCTAATATTTTGACTTCTAGAATTCTGAAAGCAGAATTAGCCAAACCTTTATAATTCTCATCTATATATTTTTGCCTTCAATGCGTGCGCTGAATAATTTTATTTCTAATAGCTTCAATTTAGGGTGTATTGTTGTTGTTGGGAAACTGGGTTGTTTTTGCTATAGAACTTCAGTTAAAGTTCGTGCAAAATACCTCCTTAAAATGTTTCCTTCAAGCCTGTCTGCAAATTTTTTTATCCTTTGTTGGGGAGACGAGCAAGAGAAGGTTTTAAATGAGTGAGGCGACCCTCCCGAACATGCAGATGGAGCGTAATAACGCATGCTCTTTGACTCAAGGACGGAGGATTTTCCTCATAAGTGAAGATTTTTTCGCTCGTTCGTTTTCCCAACAAATCCTTACAAAAGGACAATGTCAAAAAGGTGTAATTTGAATTTACAAAAAAACAATGATTTTTTCATTTTGTCTTTTTTTATTTAATTTCCAAAATACTGCGTCTTTCTCATTTTTATGTTCTTTTCTATTGACACACCTGTTTCATTTACACGTTTCAACACCTCCTCATTTGAAGTGTGACTTGTGTTTTTCGATACATCCACATTTCAAAGCTGTTTAGTATCCGCGTTAAGCGTCCAGGTTTCACTTGCATATAAAAGTGTTGATAACACATAACATCTGGCTAAACGTTTTCCTGTCTCGATCTCGATGTTTCTTGCTGTAAAAACATCACTCATATTTAGAAAAGTCTGTCTTGAGATTTCTATACGTTGTCTTATTGCAGTATCTAATCTACCATCAGATGTGATCGTTTGCCCCAGGTACTTAAATGTTTGCTGAATATCAAATAGAACAGATAGAAAAAGAAACAGAAAGTGTCTTCCACTCATTTTAATTCATTATCTCCCAAATACAATTGTTACATAAATCTCTCAAACTGATACTACTAGTAAATTAAAATACAAAAACAAGAACATCAAAAACAGAAGATTCATTCTGAAAAATAAAGAAATACTTAGAAGAAAGAAAACTAATAGTGGAAAATTACAGCTTGCAAAACAGTCTACTTGTTGAAAATACTTGAACGCATCTAGGAAAGTCTAACGCTCTGCAACAACAGCTTCATTTTCAGAATTTGACAAGATAATATTTATATGACTGAGATAAAGGGCGTAAAATAGGGTATTAAATTTGTACTGGGCAGTGAAATTGATCCAGTCAATGATCGTTGAACCAACTACACAGGCGCGGATTTTTGGCCCCATATTGAGATCCTTTGCAAAAGTACATACAACTAGGTCCATTTCAGCTTCTCCTGAAAAATTTACGAGTAAACATTCAATTGAAGCCATGGTCCTGACCAAACAAACTTGAAAGTTGTGAATTTTGCTAATAGAACAGTGTAACCACCAAGTAAGACCTACGACCTAGTTGCTGAAGAAGATATACCAAGTCCGTTAATCTTGGGTCAGGCCTGAGGGGAAGCAACTAAGAAACTTTGGCCTAAATGTCAAAACCTCAATTAGCTGATCTTGATAATTTTAAACAATGATAATTATAAACTAGAATCCCCGAAATATTCTATCGCAATAACGATATCCATGACATAAAGACATTAAATACAACATACTAACATTTAATGCATTAGTTGTATCAACTTTCCATTTGTTTATTACTATAATTGTATCAACTTTCCATTTGTTTATTACTACGTGGATGAGTTGTCAAAATCTCGTGAAATAATTTTTGGGTTTTAAAATAAGGATTTTTAGCGTTCCTAAACGCTTTCGAGTGCAGAACAGAATTGGAACAGAAATATAACTATTACGCAGCGATAACTAATAATAGCAAATTTCCGTTAAGTATTGCTGCCTAGGGTTTGACACCTGAGACGCTGGCCATATTTTGACCAACTGAATTACATTTATCATTCAGACGACCAATAAATCATTACATGTATGCCAATTGTATGAAATAGAGGATCTTGGTCCTATCACATAAATCGTTTACTAATACCATACGAATGCATTTCTGAAACGTAGATTATATTCCCTGGTTTTTAAATAATATTTCTAACTGCCATTAAATTTTGGTTGAATCTGTTGGGCTCTGGGCTTCCATAAAGTGCGAGAACTTACCAGCTTGAAGTTACCTTGATTCCTATTCTGCGCGGGCAGTTTACAAAAAGGAGCGCTTTCGTCTCTAGTTATCTGGGAATTCGTGTTACCAATAATACAAATGGGATAGCCAAAGCTCATGAATTCTCCCCACGGTCTGATATCAGAATGCCTTTCAAAATACATGAAAGGTTCGACTGAAAGGACCTTCTAATGAACCGAATGTTTGCAACAACCACAAGAACAACGATAATAGTTATTTCAATAATTTTTTTGCTTTTAATTGCACCAAAGGCTAGTAGCACCAAAGAACGAGCCTGAGATAATAAGGGGTTTTAACCTGGGTTTTTTGTGGATGATCTCTTTTCTTTCAAGACAGTAACACTACTACCATAATCTCTAAACTGTTGGCATTAGCTGGCAGTACATATCAACTGTCTTGATTCTTTTCCATGATATTACAAACTGCCTGCCTGTCCCCCTCGTACGATTCTTAGGTGCTGATAAGCCCTGGCATGATCTAGCTAAACAAAATTCAAACTGGGCTGAAACATTTTTAGCGACCAACCGGCTTTTAGATCTCTTTGTTAGTTAACAATGTACTCAAAACACGACATAAATTTAAATAACTGGAATAAAAACTCTTAGGTTACTAAATACCCTAGACAATAACCAATAAGAATATTTTTGAGATGCCTAGCAGCTAATTTTTGTGCAATAATTCTGCGAACACCATGATAATTTTACGCTCATTTCCGTATCACACTGACCGTCTACTGGTTGTTTTGATACGGTTTCTTGGCAGCGCTTTCATCCAAGAAGAGCTCATTTTCAAGATTAACAAACGTCCTGTACGTGCTCTATAATGGGTTTATCGACTTAAACTAACGATAAAGTGCTATCTCAAGATATCAAAAGGCTTTATTGTGAGGCCGAAGGGAGCCAGCTCCATGAAATCCGCCTGACACAAAAGCCCTTACTACAGTTTGCTGTTATCATTTATAAAGAGTTACCACTTGCCTGCCGGGCCTATCTGAATATATAATAGCACAGTTTGAGTAGCACAATATGGCTAGTTATTCGAGCAAGTTATGAAAGCTCTGTCCTGGACTTAGTTCAAAATTTCCAATAAAATAGCTTTGTATTTCATCCCTGTAGTCTCTTATTTCGACAGTCGTTTGGTGACAAAAATGTCGCAATCGACTCGTAAATCGAGACACGTGGATTAGTAACTGACCGTGTAATATATCGTTTAAATTTTATATATGGTCTACGCGCCCCTTTTAATCTCACAGCACAGCCTCTAACCAAATAAATTAACTAAATATAAATCTTGCGACAATCTCAGCGATGACGAGGTACTTTGGTATCTTTTAAAGTCATATGGTGCGAAGCAGGTCTTTAAAAAGCTCGTGTCCTGCAAATACAATCTGCATTTGTCCTGAGAAATAAAGTTATTTTGCATCGAATTATGGACTGACGTATATTGTGATAGACTTTGGTCCTAACAACTAACCAGCTTACGTCCTAGAAAGCGCCCTAAAAGTGCACCGGCGTCGGTCCTCTTGAGTTACTACTGCATGTGTACAGCTTTTGTTTGTTGATACAATAACTGTCACTGACCAACTTTCTTTGCGGCATACACCCAACGAAAGGGATGAAATACCGAATTCCCCCCGACCTGATACGCAGCACTACATGCACTTCAAATGTGCAGATGAACCCGTCTTTTGGACTGAACTCTCCTAGATTGATCCTCCCGACTTTATCTTCTAAGTGCAGTATCACCCTGCACCCTTGCAGGCCGCATGGCTCGTCCTCTGCCGACTCGATGATATCTTTAGCGACTTTCAATGCTACCCAGTCGCTTATTAGGGGGCAAGTGCATTCTGGGCTATTAGTAACAATTTCTTTAATCTGCAACGCTAAATTGTCCTGGGGGTCTAGATCTGTTATTTCCAAGAACGTCCCATAATCCCTGAGGCTCTCCCTCGACGATTCAAAGTTGTTGCTCTCTAAGAGATAAAAAACATTTAGTAGAATATGTGTGCGATGCAAATGTTATATGATAAAGTGGGGGCAATTGCGGTTATAACCCCCCCTTCGACCATACTTGCGTAACTAGGAGAAGATATAATTGATACGCAGAAAAAGAAACATCTATACGCACGTGGCCTGGTGTGAAAATAGAACCATAATATATTAAGAAGTCCAATATGACAGATGAAAAAGTCCGTCAAGATGATGACAGCATCTTCTCCCAAAATAAATCCAACCTTTGCGGAAGATGTGCAATTACGTCATAGCGTATCAGGCGGAGAGGGATGGGCTTTTCGTAAGTACCTGTTTCTTTTCCACAGTACCTCCCACAAAAGCACCCTGTTTTTCGTTTATAGGAACCCTTTTTATGTATGGAGAAACTGAAATGGTGGCTGGATGGTCTCAACACAGTGGTGTTGTGCTATCAAAATAACCAGCAATATTCTTGCATAAAATATTGCTGAAAACGACGGCAAAAGTAGAAACTGGCTACACCTCTGGCTTTTTAAGCAATAACTTTCTAAAAGGCAAACTTCAACCCAAGCCACCACCTTAAAAAGATTTTCATTTAGAGGCGGGAAATGGTTTCAATTCCTAGAAACAAAGCATTCCTAAAATAGAGAGCTAGGGTGGGCTATACGGATTCCAACCCAAACAGAGCTGTGTGTTTGAATTGTTGGAAATCATACAATAGAGAAGCTAGGTTATTTACTAGAAGATGTTCTGGGAAAATCTGACAAAACGAGTGCCAACCGTGAATTCATTGAACTCGCTAATTCTTAAACGGCAAACAATACACCCATTAATTTCTGATATGTATCATACTCTGCATGGGACAGATTTTTTGCATTAGGAGGCGCTTCTGAACTTTGTTTGCCTTTGATGTTGACAGAGCACTGCTCTTTGACTCACAGATGCACGTCAAAAATGACTCATGCACGTACTCCGTGTCCCAGGTAGGGGTCACTTCTCGTAACATGGAAATGGGTTCTATTTATCAGCCGGAACATAGTGTTTGGCCGGAAGAATGAACAAGATTTAGATAGAATGGGCAAGTTAGTTAAAAATTTAACCCATCAATACACAAAGTTCCCTTCAAAACTCGCTTCTCTCTTAGCCAAGCCAGGGATAAATTATTACGAAAAGGGTAAAGGGGGCCCTTGTGAAAAATTTCTCTAAAAACAAAAGCAAAAAGTAGATGGACCACTTTTTGGCATGAACAAAGGAGGGCTCACTCTACAATTATTTGTGATAATTCATAAAAAAATGGCATTGCACTTTTCCTCGTTTATAATTAGCTCCACAGTCCTTTGCAATCCAATCCCCAAAACCTTTCTGTATTGCGAGACGGAATTTCGGGACAGAATCGAATATAAGAAGGGTCTGCGGTTTGTGTATTCCTGGTAATTGTTTAGCAAATCTCTTGTGCAATCATACTGAGAAAATCGAACCACAATGGTTAGGTCTTGAAAATGGCTCCATCCACCAGTTAAAAAACAGAAATCTGAGGGGGTCGGGCGGATACTGACATTTTCTACACTCTTTTTCTTGTGTAAGAATACTATTTAAAGAATTTTCATGTTCAAAATCCTACGATTTTTAAAATATTATAACAATATTTTTCCCCTGAAATCATTGAACCAAATAAGAATACTTTAAGAATATATCCCGGCTCGAAGCGAAAATTTCGTAATAATTATGAGATTGGAAAAAATGATATGGTATTCTTATCAAAATTAGGGTAGAACAGTTTTCCAATCTCTTTTCTTCATGATAATTTTCTCGACAGTTTTACTTCGTGACTTATTCGGAGATTTTCAATGATTATGATGACCAAGACTTAGATTTCCAGAATCTCCTCAGCAGACAGACACTTCTTTCCAATAACAAGTTCAGTGGCGTAGCGTGAGCGCAGAACTTAGGCATGCGGTAACATAAAATATACGGCTATGTTGAATGAGTGTAATCGTAATTTCAGCTTCTAAAAATTACAAGCGGTAATTAATGATAATCGTGATAGCAAATTTTGATTTTCAAAGTAACAAATCATTTGTACTCTAATTCTAATCAATCAAGGTGTCTATTCTTTGCATCAGAGGCTCCGACAGAGGTTGGAAAGTGAAGGGGGGCCAAGGGAAAAATTATCACCCATGCCAAAGTTTTTTGAAAAAAGCTCAATTGTTTAGCAAGAATTTTCAGAATAACTCCTAGTGCTAAAACTGCTTCGCAAAAGATTTTATTCTTATTCATATTCCTCAAGAAAAGGCATCACCTAATGCCCACCTAATGTAAGAATTTTTTATGCTATAACGAAGCTGGGGATTCCCGCAAGGAGGAGCTCTCCACATTGCGAAATTGTTAACACACTGCAGCGCCTAAGCGAACAGGAGCAACAGTTTCTGCTCATTTTTTACTCTCATAGTTAACGAAGATGAAAATAGTGAGCTGTGAGAGTTGTTAGAATTGAAGATGCTTCCATGTGTAAAGTTTCAGAAAGTTAGTCCCGGCAAATCATCATGTATTTGGCAAGGCTTGCGCTCAGGTCTACCGCATGCCCTGGTCCGTAAATTCTGACTATACTGGCAAGCCTTTTGACTTGAATTACGGAATGTGGATCATGACAAATAGACTCTGACCCCACTTTGACGAAACCATTTCTCTTTTCAACAGTCACAAAGTATGAAAGGGAAATAATTGGATTTGAAATGATGTATCACGCAAAGAATATTCGCAAAAAGCAGCTTATAGGTAGAAAAATGTTGTGGATTATCAAATATTTGGGAAGGCTTGCGCTCAGGCCGACCGCAAGCTCCAGTCCGGAAAATTCTCACTTCTCTCAGAAGCTTCTCTCGAGTTGCACTGAAGCTGCACTGGAGCATCACATGTTTCTCTTATTTCAGACAGGCAAAAAGAGTGATGTGGAGGGGCTTCAGTTTTTCAGATTTTTCGAATTTCATAATTTTTAGCGATCTGTTTACTTGGGAAAATAGCCCATTGGGGCCAATTGGCCTGTTGGCGCTAAAGTTCACCGCAAGCTGCTCATGACAAGAAAGAGAAGCCGTTTATTGCGGAAATTGTTATGCATTGAAAGTGTTGCAAGAATTTTAGAATTTGTCTATAAATTTTTACGCTTGCGCCGCAAGCGTAGCATACATAGACGCTACGCCACTGAACAAGTTCCATGCTATTTTATCGGTATTCCAGTCAAAAGGAGTTTCATATCGACACTCAATGCTCCCACTGGCTAAAGGCACGAAAAGAAACAACCAGTGGTGTACCCAAGGGGGGAAATAGGTACGGACCCCCCACTTTTCTAAAAATGGTCCTCGAGATTTGTCCAAGAACGATGTAAAACCCGGGGGTATTTACCATAGCTAACAAGAATCAAATAATGGGGAAAATTTTTTGCAAAAAGGGCGTTTCCCTACATTTGCACGTGCTTGAAGGGCGTGGCCCAAAAAATTTCCCAGCCCCTGCTGCAGCTCGCCATTGGAGACAACGGTAACACTACACAATAGATAGAAATGAGGCCCCCAGGGTTCCGGAAAGGGAACATAGCAACATTTTATGTTTTTAACTTGAACCAAGGTAAAAATTCGACAAAATCTTAAAAGGTTTTTAGGGAACATTTAAGGAACATTGTTGGGTACAGGGGAGGGGGTATTTTTGATAATTTTCTCTTTGTTCTCTTGTCTCTTTGCATTAAAATTATTTTTGTTGCAACGAAAGCAATGAAATTGCAATAGTAGCCTAACATGATTTGAGTAAATATAACCACAATCTACAAACTGAAGACCATAATTTAGCCCTGCAAAATGTAATCGAACTAATGCAAAATTTTCGACAAACGTTGGAGACAATAAATGGAGAGGAAACCCCCATTTCGAAGTTGCCTTTTCTCGATTTTCATAAACAAAGCTCTCTATAAAAGCAGATTATTCATATTCACCTTGAAGTTCCATAAGATGACTTTGTCGTCTTTAAATCTTGCAAAAAAGGCAAAAACCATTTGATACACACTGCATAGGCTCAAATAATATTCGTGTTCTGTCTGCCATATGGTTGGGGAAGAATTTCGTAAGACTAGGGATGTCCTGCTGAGAGCCAATGTATATTGTGTTAATAATAGGCACAAGGATCAAATTGTTTAAAGTTGGATATCGAATTTCGTGTCTCAATAACATTGGGTTCAAGCAGAGACCCTTGGGGTGAATCCGACACACGGGGTTTATGAGCATCACAGATACACGGCAACGTGAACACAATTAGAATCGTTCTCTCCTCCACGCTGCATCTATCAGTGCTTCCGATTTCAGTGCCAATTGGCTTTCCTAACACACTTCTAATGCAATCAGGAAGTGCAGGAGGCATCTTTGCTTCTCGATTGCTACCAAAACGCAACAGCACCGCAAAATGAGTCAGTAGTAATCACGTCAATGCACGCGGCTTGCTAAACAGACCGTTTTCTTTCCAATTAGATTATCGCCTACCCTTCATCGAGTTTCAAGAGCTCTAACCTAGTTAACTTTCATAATTTTGGAAACACAAAGCAGTCTTCTTGTCTCTAATTATTCTCAAGAACGCAATTTTTAGCCTTCCAGAAATACCTTTAAATATGGCTAGATGACCCTGCCAAAGCCCCCCTTTCTAAAAAAATTTTCATAAAATACCAAGTACTGAAGTAGTGATGAAAATCAAAGAGCAATTAGTTACTGATTTCAAGAGTTGATAAAATTTGTGGTTTAATAATCGTATTTGCACCATTCTAGGAGATTCGTTTGATTCTATCGTAATCTTGTAGGTTTCATCAAAAAGTTTTGAATCCATGAGAAAACACTTACAATGCCTGCAAAAAGTCCTTGGAACACTCTGAGATTTCTGTGAATTCACGTGTCCCATGCTATTTCCATGTCAACAAGGAGGGTGCTGTTCCCCTTTCCCCTCATACAATGTTGATTAGTTAGCTGAAAACCATAGCTATGTAAAAATGTATCACTTGTACACAGTGGCGGAGCCACAGGGGGGGGGGGACTAGTCTCCCCACTTTTCCAGAAGGTTGGTCCTTGAGATTCTTGCAAACCTGACCCCTGACACACCCTTTGCCCCCCCCCACTCATCCCAGGCTGGAGCCACCACTGCTTGTACTTTAGGATTATTCATATTTCCGTGGCACAACATTGTATAAGGGGAGAGGGGATGTTGCAGCTTATGCACAACTAAATTATGGCCAGTGTTCCAAGAATTTGGGCAGGCATTGTACATGGAGAATGGAGTTTACAGATCAAAAATCGATAATTTCGACATGTTGGAGGAAGATGTGCCGTCTGCTTATGAAGAAACCACGGTGACTCTAACTACCCTTAAATACAATTAAAGGGCATTGCGGGCAGAAATGGTTAATATAAAATTGATTTGGCGCAGTTTCTTGGCTAAAGCCCAAGTAAACATCGATTTTGAAATTTACATATCAAATTAGAAGGCAGTAATTGGCTTGCCCTTTCATGCAACAATTATCTAACAACTTTAATTATCCAAAGTGGCTTAGTCATAAACAACAAATTGCAAGTCAGTGCCAGCAGGAACGCGCTGGAAATCCGCGACTTGTTAAAACTTGTTAAAAGATTTCAAAAGAATAATATGTTTTTATTGGAAAGCCTTTTGGCCAACGTGAGTTTTCTCACTCTCTACCTGTGACGGGGGAGGCCTTTCATTCTCTGATTTCCCTGAGAAAAGTTTTTAAAATATATAAGACGGAAACAACTAAATACAGCTTGAAATGCTTTGAAAATTTCCTAATTAATCAAATATTTTTTGTTATAGAATTGTGCCACAAATGGAATAATTTCTCAAGCTTCTGCTGAAAATCAGATTTAAGTGTTTGCTGTAAAGACTGTAATTAAATATTGCAAACCTTTCTCTCTCTCGGGTTCTTTATACGACACTGAATCTGATATCAGTCTATCGGATCTCTTGTCCTCGTCGCAGTCACTGGCATCTCCAAAAGCTGTTTCTGATGAAACGCTTTTCAGTATCGTCTTTATAAACCCCAAACTTTTCAAAATCCTGATCAGAAAAGAAGGCTTCGGCCTAAACTGATTCTTCGCGGAATCATCGTGAAGCAGACTGCGGCAACAGTCTTCTCGATTTTCATGAATTCTTGGCACCATTCTCAATCAGTCCTGTTTCCAAAAGGTGTATCAAACTCTTTTATAATCTAACCTCTGATGCCATGAACTCCGATTTTCGATTTGTGAACCCAGATTTGAAGATATAATTTTTTTTACCAGTCGAGCATCCTTCAACCACAAATTACTTAGTTTAATGTAAGACCAAACTTTAAGGTCGTTCTGTTAATTGCTGGTATCAGAAATCACCAGAATGACTGTAGCTTTCAAACGAAAAATGCTGCAATGCCAAGATGTGCCCTTTGCCAGAATAAAAAGATTTTTTGTCCTCAGGGAAAGACCATCGCTATTGTTTTTTGTTTAATTGTCTTCACGGAAGCCAATGAAATCCTGTATTGTTGTGACTTGTCATGGGAAAACTACTTAATTGTTTTCGGAATAGCCAATCAAAACAAAACAATAAACCAATGTCTCAGTGGAACTCCCGCGAACCATGTGAACAAATACAACCAGTTAGGCTAATTACAGGCAATATGTAAGCATGTTCCGGAAATGATAAACAAATTTCAGAAAATGAATCGATCTCTTTAAAAAACAGATAATCTAGTGTTTCAGATTTGACTTCCTCGGATTTCGAATGCAGTTTCGAAGGAGTCTTTTCTGTGTTTGGATAAAGGAGTTTTATTGAAGATATACTTTTTAAAAAGCACATTTCTCCGCCACACGTGCTTTTCAAACGTGTTATAACCCGCCCTTCAACAAAGGCCCAGGAAAGAATAACTTAACACCTTGGAAGGAAAGGCAGGTTGCAAAAAATTACGTAGTTTCACTAGTAAAAAAATACTCCTGGGGTTGCCAAAACGATAAACTGCCTGCAGGCACCGCGCAGACATTGGGCTAGCAGGGGCTATAGCCCCCTTCCAGTGGCGTACCCAAGGGGGGAATAGGGGGTCCGGACCCCCCCCCCCCACTTTTCTAAAATATGATCCTCGAGATTTGCCCAAAAATTATGTAAAACTCATTGGGGGGTGTAGTATACTGTATGCTTGTGTCAATAACAATTGTAAAATACTTTGCTATTTACCGTAGCTAACATTAATCAAATTATGGGGGGAAATTTTGCAAAAAGGGCGTTTCCCCGCGAGTGTCTGAAGGGCGTGGTCCAAAAAACTATCTAGAGGCTCCGCCCAAGACCCTTGAAATATGTAACGTGATTAGAGATCAAGTCTCTAAAAACAGCATTTTAAGAAAAGAAACAGCTAGAAACAGTTGATTTGCCTTTAAAGGATAAATCAATAACTTACAAACACAGTAATTGCATTCCACTCCATTTCCCCCATTCACAAAGAAATACTATATTGACTCCGTAGGGTGGAAATGAAGAAAAAATTCCCTGTTATCAGGTTTGCTACTCTGTTTTCTTTTGGCCAGGTTTGATATGTTCTGGTAAGATTTTTATATAATCAGTGGTAGGCTACCACTGGTAGCTGTAGTTAGGCCAAATTACACTGTAAATGTCCCTGAAAACAATGTAAAACGTTTTTGGTCCGTCAAAAAGAGGTCCAGTCAAAACATACCCACACCCCTAGCCACACCTTATTTGGCCCCGAAAATTTACGTTTTACGCTGTTTTGTGCAGTGATGAAAATTCCTTAAATTAATGCCTGTCGTCTTGACTAGAAACCCATTTTTGTTCATTTTCTTGGTGTTTTATCTTGTTAAATCTATCTTTATAGTAATTGTTATCTTCTCTGAAATAGACTGTTTATAAAAAATAAGTGGAAAGAAGCAAATATTTTCTTAAACCTCAAAAAATTCTCGGTCACGCCCTTTTCAGCCCACCCACTTTTAGAATGGTGCACGGTGCCTGACTGTCTGTATCAAAAAAGCTATTTCGATGATCTTTGTCGGTTGCAGTCAGGTTTCCATTGATGTATCTGTTTATTAACTGTATGAAATATATGCATAATTGCATACAAGTATTGCACGTTGGATATTCTCAAATTCGCCTTTTATCGAAAATTTGGGCTTTCAAACCCGTTTTATCTAGCCTGCGTGCAGACTCGGAATTTGAAAGGGAAGAAAAAGTAGACCGTTTTTTCTCTTCTCTTTTCAATTTGTCAACAGAGTTTGCACGCAGGCTATTTATATCCTGCTGAGTTTGTTTTATCGGAAAATTGTGGGCCAGACACCCTCCCTTAATTTAATCATTCAAGTTTGAAAAGGCCTCTCCATCTGAAAAGGGCTGCCGAGAGGTCTGGGGGGCCCTGGGGCAAAACCGATAAAAACAGGTCACATTAAATTAGCTGGGGCAAAACCGATCATTTTTGCAACCATGCCAATTAGTTAAGTTTAGACTCATTCTATTTTTAATTGGAATTTGTTGCTTTATGCGGCCCCCAAGACCTCTAGGCAATTTGCCCCCCTTACCCCTCCCCCTCTCGGTGGCCCTGCATCTTTCTAAGTTTTAACTTTCAGCTGCACTGGGTAAAACTAAACAGAAGCGCAAGAATGCCTGAGAGGTGGAGACAGACCCAACCACAGTCTCTAGTTCTTGCATCGCTTGTGTTTCGCTAGTCTTAAACCATAGTCTATTGAAAGGACTGGTTAGGAATGTCCAATGAGTCACGTGATTTATGTTGGAGCAAGTCCTTTTGGTGGTCACGTGACGACGAGCCTGCATCAACTCTGCGAACACAAAGATGGCGATTAAGAATAGAAGCGACGAAATTGATCTAGACATTTCTGAATCTGAATCACTGTGTATCTCTGAAATTGTGTTAGAAGATCAGGATCTTTTATTCGATGTCACTTTTATTTCCGACGAGGAGATACATGAGTTTATTGGTTTACATGATTTTGGTTGTGGTGAGTGTGGGAAAGAATTCAAGTCAAAGAAAGGCCTAAACATGCATTTGGCGAAGACGCACGGAAACACTTCAAATATAGCTATAGAAGAGGAGCAGTCATATATTTCCGATATCGATTTCTCTACTTTGGTAACTAAAGTCCTGCACAAAGTTACAGCCGAAGGGATCTTTCCAGAGGAGATCCGAAAAGCGTTCCCCACCGCACTCCCAGGAAATTTGTGCGGAGTTCTATCTGTGCTGGCCCAGAAATTTTTGGCTACAAAAAGTAAAGAGACTTTTTATGCAAGCTATTGTGAGGTAATAGCGAATTTACATAAATATTTCCCTCATCAAAAGCCGGAGCTTGTAAGTCTTTTTCTTGTAAAATTAGGGCCTGAACTGATCGCTTTGGCGAAAGAGAAGGATAGTGCAAAGAAAGATAAAGGCAAGAAGAAACCAATATGTTTCATAAAAGAGGAAGAAAGAGGGCCTTTGGCATATGTGATGGGTGCTGTAATATCAAAACTTTATAAAAAGTCAGCTTATGGTCATAGCACTTCACTTTGGAAAGAGCAAATTGAGAGCTTATTCACTGAAACTTTGCGTGTTCCCATTGAAGAAAACTCTTATTTATCCGAGCTTGATAGAGGGGGCCTTTGGAACCCCTCAGAAAAGCTGCTTAGGATTGCCGAGAAAATTGAAATGAAATTCCGTGTGGAGGTCCAGAAGAAAGCCAAAACAATTCCAATTAAAGAAATTATAAATGATGTGCTGAGTGACTCAACTGTTGTGTCTGTCTGGGATTCAATAATTTTAGATCATGAAGGTGCAGAGGTTGACCAAGAGTGTGCATGTCTTTGTTTACATAATATTGTTAAAATGTATGTTAGAGTTAGAAGCTTTTCTCATGCAAAGGATATTTTTAAAAGTTATCAAATTGAGCAGAAACTGGCTAAAAAGCAAAAATCCCTAAGAAAAGGACTTAAACTGCAAGAAAAAGACTCTTCTGCTTGTTAACATTTGTTTCTTTACCTTTGTATATTACTTTTCAGTAGCTGAATTTTTTATTCTGCACTCATTTTAGACAATAACTTATCTTCTAATAATACCTACTGCTTTGTGTCTCAAAGGCTGCCTTAATGTTCCTTATTTTGTCATTACCCTCTTTCTTGTACAACTACTGGAGGGCTTGATAGGGAAGGGGGTACCAAAATATATACCTTTTTATGGTATACAAAATATATAGATAACAGTGTTCAAGAATGGTACAATCGAATGGTTCGATCAGACATCACACGTTTTTTAAGTTTAGATGAACATCATTTCAAAACAACTCAACAGAACAGCAACTTGTCAACTAAAACTACAAAAGCCTATCAGTATAAATTAATACAGTTATTCCTAAGAGAAACTACAATAAAAGCAGCACATAAAAGCAATATCAAAGCTAGACACGTTATTTAGAAGAAACTTTATTATCTCTACAGTTGACTTGATAGTAATTATAAAGCCTTCATATGTTTGCTTTGAGATGAACATTTTTGCTCTCTCCTCCTTTGAGTACTCTCCAGGCCTCTTTTCAATATTTTCCTTCCACCTTTTCAAGTATTCTAGGAATACATCTGTCATCCATACTAGCCTTTCATCATCAACAGAGGTGTAAGGCTTGATCTTTGGATTTCTTTTACGCATGTGCTCTGTTGTTGACCTAACATTGCACATATCAAAAAGATCATTCACCATGAGGCAAAGATTGGCAGTTTCCTCTCCATCATCTTTCAAATAATGCCTCAATGCCAATGCCATACTTTTGCTGAGCACTTGAACTGCAAAAGAGACCCTCATCTTCCCATATGGAGTCACATGTATGTGATCAGGACCAATCTTGAAGAGACGATGTAGACCATTTTGCTGATCATTAGAGAAGGCTCTTGCAATGTGACTCCAAATCAAGTATTTCCCATCATTCCACATTAGTCTTGTAGACTTTTCAGAGAATCCAGAGGATAAAAGACAATTTCTTGTTGTTTTTATCAAATGGGGGATGTCTGAAATGAAAAATATTTTGCGATTTGTATCTGCAAGGTTTACAGTGAAATGGCATAATGTTTCCTTTTCTGTATTATTTCCTGTTGCTGGGAATGCCTGGAGATTCTGGTGAAGCATGAAAAATTTCCTATTTTGTGATGCTCCATCGCAAACCACAAAAACTACTTTCAAGTTGAGAACCAGCTCAAGGGTAAATATGGCATCCCAGAATAATGGCCACAACTGAAAAGCTGTTGACCCACTTGAGCCAGTTAAGTGATAACTGAAGACAGCCTTTAAACTTGTACACAGGCCCCTTATCATAAACACCAGGGCATATTGTGCAAACTGTGTATTATCCTCAAATGAGACATAGTCAATGACTGGATCCCCAAGGTCCACATATCCAATAAGCTGACCAGACATTTTGTCAAATACAAGATCGTTGCGTATTTTCATCTCATCAAAAATAATGCCTATGTACTGTTGGATTCCTCCGAAATCAGAAGTTAGAGATGCAAGTTTGTTGACATTTTCTTTGACAATGCCAGGCCTTGCTTTAAATGTGTGCTTATAATTCCGCAGGCATCTTTGACTTGGCAGCACAAGAACCTCAGATAATTCATCATATGCAGATGAGCTTTTCGCTTGCAATGATAAGCAGAATCTGATGAACTGTGGGTGGTAGCGCCGACCTTTGGCAGATACAGTACTGAGACGTTGCTGCTCCTCCCAAACCAACCTCATTAGAGGTGTAGCATTCAGCTTAGAATTTCCTACTATGCTTGTTATATCTTTGTGAAGATCATCACTTACATCAAGTCCATTGGAATCTATTTCTTGCTTAATCTTCATAACTTGATTTTCAAGGTCTCTGCATTTCAGTCGGCTGGCTTTCACTGTAGCAACAAGCTTACTTTGACTACATGCTGAAAGTGGGGCTTTATCCTTAGCTGGGACGGCTTTTTTGGACTGGTTTGCCCTTGCTTTCAACTTTAGATTGCAACTTGGACATCTGCCGTTTTCAGCATTTGGTAATAAGATAACAGAGCAATCTTTGCTTCTAAATATTTGAGATGATTCAAATGGGTCAGAGTTGGTATTCAAGATTGGTCTTTTTGGAACTGCATGTAAGATTGTGTCTTTACACCAATTACATGGTATACCACAACAAATACACGAAGTTTCCAAAAAGTTTAAAATCTGCCTCACAGAGTTACTCTGTATATCCAGGTTTGGAAAAGATGGTATTCTCCAGCCGAAATAAAAACATTTTGTGTCCAATGGTTCTTTATTAGAGACAGTTACCGAGAATCTTGGTACATACATTTCTGTATCATCAAGGAACAAATTTATCATGTCTTTTTCTACCTCTGTACGCCATGGAATTAACTTCATTTTTCCTATGCTTTTCTCCACTGTTTCGAAAGACTCGTAAATTGGCTTCAACAACGGATCTTGAATTTTGCGTTCGACAACTCTCCTTTCTTTGAAATTTTCGCCAGCGTCAAAAGATTTTTTAGGCAAATTTCTTGTCGGAATGCTCCCGGTTCGTAAGACTTTTCGTTTAGGAAACACATCAATATCATCTAAATCGAAATGAATTTCACACAAATGAAAAGTATTTGCGCGAAACTGCCTTTCCAAATCGGCATCTTTAACTCTTGTCCTACACACAATCCTTATCCACTCAGCTCGTGCTTCCTCCTTCTTATTACGTGTATCCTCTCCATCTTTGTCACTTACAGTTGGTATTTTAAAAAACGACAGTTTTGCACCTGATGAGGCCCTGCTATTGTGACAACCAAGAAACCCGCAGTTTTCTCCGGGCATTATGTAAAAGATGAAGTAAGAAACGAGACGATAGTAAAGATCACATTATTACGCTGTCATTCTGGCCTACTGAATTTTCTCTATTCTGAGACCGAGATGATGCCGGCTCGTCGTCACGTGACACAAAATTACCATAACAATAACATAGCGATCGAAAGACAATAGGATTCCTAACCAGTCCTTTCAATAGACTATGCTTAAACTTAGGCTACGTTCACATTACTCCGTTTTCGATGAGATTCGTTTTTGGCAGCAAAAACGGAGCTGTTTTTATCTCTGTTCACACTACTCCGTTTTCAGACAGAAACAGATATCTATTAATTGGTGTTCACACTAGTTCTCAAAAACGCATCTGTTTTTCTCTTTCTGAAAACGAGGCTTCTGATATTGGCGTTGTTAGCGTTTTCAAATTGTTCCGTTTTTGGTGTTCACACTACAGAGTTGCGTTTTTGTTTAGCTCCGTTTTCATTTCGCTCCGTTTTTATCATCGTTTTCATTTAGCTCCGTTTTTATCATCGTTTTCATTTAGCTCCGTTTTTGGGGTAGACTAATGTGAACTGGATTTTGATCTGCTCTGTGTGGCTTTTTTATGACGATCTCCGTTTATATTCTTCCAAAAATGCTCAGCTTCCAATCAATAAAGCATTTCTACCTACTGAATTAAAAAAACCAGCTGGGAAACTTTTAGCCAAAATTTGGATACCAAATAAAAACAGATCCAAGTTTCTTATCAAATGAAAAACATGTAGACTAACTGGAATGGAGCCCCCGATTATACGAACTTTCGGTTCCTTGCACCATAATTTAATCTTCTATTGATCAATTCCTTCTATTAACTCGAACTTTTTCTTGATAAAGGAAAATCGCAACAATTTATTACTGAAAGAGAAACCCGGCTGATGAGCTTGATCTCATGTTATTGCGAAAAGGTCACGCTTGATGATGCATCATGGGTAATAAGGACATTGCTTCGTCCAAAATGGTGGATGTGCTACGACGATTTGTTTGTTTTCATTGCTTCGTTTTTGGTTAGTTTGAGAATTTTTTATTCGGGAAGTGACTCTAGCAAAGAACAGGGCCGCCGGAGGCAGATTTGAACGGGGGGGACGAATAAAAAGGGCACACAAACATATTTTCCGAATCATTACTATATGCCAAAAATACCACAGCTTTCATGGTAATTAAATTACGGTAATTTAGACATTTATAAAAGAATAACACACATTGCATATAGTAAGAACTATCTTCCCTGAACGCAGACATGGCTATGTACTCGATTTAGGGACCACGGACTCTTGATCATACTTGACTGTATAACTCCTCATCTCATTTATATTTCTATTGCAATATGTTGTACTTAATTTTCTTATAATTTGGTTAAGCGACAGGCACACATCGTTCTCCTACACCTGTGGCAGGTGCAATATACTCAACAAATGTCCAGATTTAATGCAACATATCAATGAATCCACATTGATGCAATCATACATGCAAAATTAATAAGAACTTTTAAATTTAAACCCAAATTATGATGTAAGGAGCTGAAACGAATTTTCGAATTTTTAGTCTCTATCTACGTCAAAGCGAATCCCAGTCCCTATTATTTTCAGAGTTTCAGTCACTATGATTATCTAAAGTTTATTCGAATAATAATTCTAATTTTTTATTTTTACATTTAAACAATTTTGTCCCTACCCCGCTCGAAGCACATAATTCTATTCCCCACCATGAAATATTTTTTTAAAGGTACAAAATTTCAAGTTCAAGTCATCTTCGCGCAGTTGGCCGAAGGTGCGGGCACGTTTTTCACTGCCATAGTAAAATTAATTTACAACGTTGATTAGAATTATCTCAACAGTCTTTTCTTTGTGTATCGAAAGAATCATGTAGTGGTTAAGTCATTTTCGGAACATTTTTTAAATCTCCTTAGACTTTGTTGCTGAAAACATACTAAGGACATTTTTCTCGCCCAAGTCTTTTCGGCAGTCTCTTTGCCAGTTGACAGGTTCGTCACAGGAGTATGCGCCTTTTGCATCATGCCAATCCACATCATGAAATATATTTGCATCAAGAACTTATGAAAATTTCAGTGAATAGTTTTCCAACAATGCTTAGATTTAGATCATTCTACTTAACTTAACTTAAGGCAGAATATCTGGCAGTGAAAAAATACACGTAATATATTTTTCAAAAAAGACACTTTTCTCACTTTTTGCAATTAGGGGGGGGGGGCTGTGCCCTCTTGGCCCTCTAGCTCCAGCGGCCCTGAAGAACTCAACCTGACAAACTCGGAGACAATGCAACTTGATCTTGTGGCCAAGAAATCAAGAGCCTAAGCAATTGGGCGGGGAATTGGGAAATTAGGGGGGAATCGAGAAATTGGGAGAAGAATTATATAAATATTCACATTTGAAGTTTGTCGTCTCAAACTCTTAGTAGCAAAGATTGATGCTGCAAGATGTGAGTAAATTCATTACAGGGAATATTGCAATGGCGACGCCAGCTACCGCAGAATGGGAAGGATATGGGCGTAATCAGTGAGACCACGCCCTTTTGCCTCGTTTTAGTGCTTTGTACCAGGAGAATTTTCCTAAGGCGAAAAAATGACCTACCTCTACCTAACCCTTTTTGATTCAATTTCTAGAAAAAATTCGTGGACTATGTATTGGCGAATATAATTACCCCATCCCCCCATATACCCTCCTTGCCACTACCACTGCTGAGGAAACATAGGCTAAATCACAAGCCAAAGTTCATATTTCCTATCCTTTATCTTAACATGATAGCAAGGCTATTGTTTTTCAGCTGATTGCGATAAGTAGGATAATCGACCGTTGGGAAAACTGGCATGGTCATTTCAACCCGGTGGTGATATCTCTATGCACTTTTTTATAAGAATCAATAAATTTAAGTTCAGACTGACTGTTCCTTATTTCTTTGAAAATCTGAGGCTGGATTGTTCTTAATTTGTTTTTAATCTAATATGGTGTTAGCAGTGCGAGTGCTAGCTTTTCGCTCTAGGGTGGTGTTCAGGCCTCATTTGCCAACAAAGTGAGTGAGACAGCCTTAATTTGCTGATAAATTTGAATATTCACCGAAAAAGCACCCACACATTGCTTAAAATCCTCGATTTTGAAATAAAAAGGTTGTTTTGCATTTTCCAGAAGCTCAGCCTCAGCTTGTTCTTAATTTGTTCTTAACTTTTGACCAATTTTGAGGCTCGTGTTCTTGTAAAATTGTTCTACAAAAAAAGAGTTTATTAGGCAGAGCGCAGTATGAAACGGTCTTAAAGTAAAAAAAGTGTATTAGACAGAACGCAGTATCAAACTGCACCACTTTTCAAATAATCAGATAAAACAACCTATCGTTAGGTCATGTGCACTTTTATGTTGCCGGTTATAGGGGAAAAGGTACCCTAGGTACCAGACTCACTATATAGTGAGTCTGGTACCCAGGGTAGGGAAAAGGGCACATCTAGCGCCCTCCTTGAATTCCACTTACAGCAATTTAAGACACCTGTATCGTTGCGCTAGCAAATCAATAGAAAGAAAAGAGAGAAAGAGACAAAAGTGTCTCTATGACGCTCTTCGCTGCGCGACTTCTTTTTCTTGTATTTTGTCATTACGAGAATCACTACCCAGAATAAAGGATTAGCAAGAAGACTGTTCAGGAGCCCACAAGGAGGTGAAATTTAGATCGGGCAGTAGATAGACATTAACTTAATTTTTTTCGACAGAATACCAAAATATATTCAAGTTCTTCCAAGCCAATACATCCCTAAGACTCCCTTCTACTGGAAACAGTCCCCCGTACCTTCCATAGGTATACAATAAGAAACCAACAGATGCAGCAACATTATCTGTTGGTATCAATATTGTGAAGCAGGTTGCATAATTGTAACATGTATACAATCTAATAATATTTACCTTTGCTATACGTAATTGATATTGCAAACGTTATTCAAATTAAAAAATGGCAAATTCCTTTAAGTTAAAAGAATAGATTCTATTCAATACCCTCTCAGCCATTATCGGGTGAACATATTCTTTTTGATTTTCTCACTTTGTAAAATATATTTTATATCTAAATATAAAACAAAGAGCACACATGCTCCCATCAACTACACAAAGTGTAGTAACTCAATATTCATCAATGGTTTAGTATTCCAATTATCGTTCAATTGCAAAAATTTTCGAAACCATTTTGGAAGAGAGCGAACAATTTTGAAAGAATCTTAGGGACAAAGAGCAATCATTTATATGTTGGTGTTCTTGGAACCATGTGGCTAACATATTTACAACAAAATAAATTACTTTTGTTTGGTGTAAGATACATGCATAATCTTTCTCTTAATAATATGCATCATGAATATAAAAATTTACATTGACATTTCCTTATAGCTAACATAAAGATGTTAACAAAGGTATGTTTTTTTCCTATACAATTGTATATATGTCGATTAATTCACGATATAGTATTAAACAGCAATGCAATGCAGTAACGAAAACTTCAACTACTGTTTCTGGCTTGAACTAGAGTTTCCTAGAGTTTCTTTTGGGATATGTTGAGAAAGACACTCTGTCACTTGCAAAAACAAGTAGGCTACTATAAAGGGAGTTCGGAGTTTTCGTTAAATCAGGGTAAAAATTGACTTCTGGGAAAACTGGGGTGGACTTGCATAATTGGTGACGCCACTGCATAAGGTAATGAGAGCTTTGGTTGTTCTTAGCAGTAGAATTAGCAAATCCTTCCGTTTACTGCCTCAGGCACTCTATATGGCAAGGTATTTTTCGGAATGGGACAAATAATATTGTTTATATAGATTTTTCAGCAGATTTAGGTTTTCCAACATTTGCCAGAACCATAGAAGAGTTTATCTGAAGGCAATTTGACACTTGCCTGCCGACATGCTTCCATATGGGTTGCTTTGCCTGGAGCAGCACAAGCGTTTTCGTCTGCGAATATGAAATCAATAAGAAATATCGTCTAGCTAGCCTGGTTATTTTCTACTGGTAACTAATTTCTAAAGGTTTGCTAGTATACTAGTAACAAAGGACTTGCTTTGTACTGCCCATCTTGCTAATACTTGGTTTCTTCATTACGCAGCTTGGAGCTGTGTTAACGTGCCTATGAAGTCATTGTCTGCGGTGGGTAAATATCGAACTAAAACAATTTCAGGTATATGATATACAACAGCTGACGTCTTGCAGTATATTTCTGCAGTATGCTGCAATTTAGCAGGTGGGTGATGCTGGTTGCTGAACAACGAGTCGCTTGCAGATGTAGTTCAATCGAAATATGTCGTAACCGATGTTACGCCTTGTCACACTACAACGGAGCCTTTCTTGCATCGGCATGTCTGGTGAACAGCAACATGACAGTCTTTTGAGGCAGTTCTCCGCGATATCACACTCTGAGATAAAAAAAGAGCCAAATTACAGCAAAAACAGAACGGTTGCAATATACTTTTGTATTCTAAGCTGTGACATTATAGAATCGGAAATCTCCTTTGTTGACAATGTGAAGATAAGAGTAAAAGTTTAATCCAACTAACAAGCAAGGGTTAGTCAACACTAAATAAAAATGTGCTGCCTCTCGATGCCAACGAACTGTGCTGTGAATTAATAGCAAATAATTCGCAGAACCAGTGCACCTTGTAGCTCTTTTAAAAAAAGCTGTTATGGTTTTCTGCTATCGAGTAGATTGTTGTTAGCAAGTCTTATCATTATTTCATTACAACACGATTCAAGTAGCAATTCCATTATAAGGTCTTAGCTATTACATTTTAAAAATAGTAGACCCCATTCTCACTGTTTTGTCTTCTGTTTTGTCTTACGCACAAACATTTATGAGTTTTCTAACTTTTGTCGAATATAGCTTAGTAATTTGCAAGATCCAAAGTCGTTACTAGTCATTTTGTCACAGAATGATCGGAGGAAAACAAAAAGAATATCGAGGAAACATAATGAAGATTATTGTTTATCTGATGTTACCTTTTGAGTCGCTGCCTTGAATCCCATCCAAAATACTTTTACAAGCAGCAACTTCTTGGTACGATGAGCACTTCCCTGCAAAACAAGATGGATGTTTCTAATCACAAAACACTTTAAACAACAAGTAAATGCATTAAAAACCATATTTAAATCCTTTAAATCAGAACAAAACCATTGAATAAAGCTGGTTCTACTTGCCTGAAATGTCATCTATGATTAAGAATGCAATTACAGCAACAGCAAAGAGTATTTTGCTTCTAGCAAACATTTTCTTGATTGAAAATTCACTTTGGTGATAGTCTTTCTTTAGAAATTGTGTCTGTCTCGCTTGCCTGCTAGCACTCAAGTGAGACTTCGATGCAAGTCTGCATTTTTATAACCATCCCGGCGGACCAATCACTTTGCGTTCCCACGCTGGAAACTTCAACACTTGTCCTACCTGATATCTTGCTGAAAAGCGAGGTTACCAAACACTGGGGCATAAAGTCATCTCAGCCATTAACTATGCCATTTTCCCATGATTCAAATGTTAGCTATGATAATTTTAAGAAGATATCCATTTGTTTCCATGACTTTAAATCCAAACTTACGATACAAGATACACAGAGTGGGAAGAGGGCCTTTATCGTTACCATTTAGCGCTCGTTACAAGATTCGTGCCAGTGATCTCTTTTTGAAAATACAGGCTGGCAGCCGACATCTTCCTGAACAAAATGGAGTCAATAGAGCACAGTAAATAACAAATTTAACCATAGATCTGAAGATAAACTCTCTTATCCAAATAGGATTGCTCTTTAGGTGGGATATGACCCCTTGCAAACCGCTCTATTACGTGCAAAAACATTGGACGACTATCTCGTAACTATGGGGTATCAAAATCCCAACTTCAGAAAGTAATCTCATTTAATGCAGTTAAAATAGATGATCAACACTGCTAACGATGCACGTTATGGCTGGGACGGCTTTTTCCGAAGATTAAAATTCTTTTTTGCAAGCAAAGGTGCCACTTTTTGTAGAAATGTCTCTTCTTCGAGAGTTTTGAAAATGAGACCCATTTCTAGAAGATTATTGTTCTAGATAAATCAAAATTGTTCAAGATTTTGAAGGCACTTGGAGAGGGCAACTCCTAATTCTTTTTTTTCGGAAGATCTGTGTTAAAATTATGTCTTTTTCGTACAAGAAATAGAAAAAGGAGAAAATCACTTAAAAAACAAGCCACTTTCCGTTGCCTTCTGCATTGATACAACCTTTTTTCCATTGTAAAAGTGAGAGAATATGTAGTTGCTGTCCTGAAATGATTACTTTTCCAGAAAAGAAAGTTTCATAAATCTTAGACATACTTTGCAAAATTTAGGTTTTTCATAATCTTTGGACGTGTTATGAAATGCATCGAATGAATAAGACGGCTTCTCTAAAAGTGGCATTAAAATTCATAGTAAAAATGAAATTGATGTTTATTTGTTCGATAAATAATTTAAACTTTCTTTTGGTGTGTTTAGAACTTGTTGTCCAGAGTGCAATTTTGATGGGTGCCATCTCAGGCAGCTAGTGCAAGTACTGAATCCTTTTTCTGAAGCTGTAAGGTTAGAGAAAATATATTTACTTGATTCTTTTAAGTGC
The DNA here is from genome assembly GCF_057945365.1 of Rhopilema esculentum. Classification (NCBI taxonomy): domain Eukaryota; kingdom Metazoa; phylum Cnidaria; class Scyphozoa; order Rhizostomeae; family Rhizostomatidae; genus Rhopilema; species Rhopilema esculentum. Next base: position 2,330,712 of record NC_142819.1, on the reverse strand, counting down.
CACTTTTACAAATAGAGAAGAATCAAGACCTACCCACGATACCGAATGATGGCAAAGAGAATCAACAATTCCTATTTACTGCTGAATACTTATAAATCAAAAGCATCGAATCCTATAAGATTGCAAAAAAGATTTCAGATCAGACCGACAAGAAATCCCATCATAATACTGGAACCAAAAGAAGCTTGTTGCGTTGTCATAAAAATTACACATTTTGCAGACACATACAGACCAGCACTCAGATCACAATGATTTTTTCTCAGTGAACGACTGCTACTATGTCACTTTGTTCCCTAAATGGTGGGTACATGGCATTTGTGTTGGTTGTGAATTCAAGCACTGCTGACAAAGGGATTTCAGTATATAATACCTTGAGGTGAATGAGAACTTAATCGCCAGGCTCAGGAATTTCAAATTTTAGCCAACATTGTAGTGCAGTAAATCATCCTTGTCTCGGCTCAAAGGCGACCACTACTATCCCGCAAATTCCATCTCTCATTAATGTCTTATCACCAGTATTGACCGTTGATAGGGTCTTGTGGAAAAACCTGTTTTCCTAACAGGTCTTGCAGTGTAGCCAAACTTAACTCATGCTCATGATAGAAGTGAACCCATTAATCAAGCTCTTGAGATAAAGACTTGTGAATTGAGACAGTCTCTCAACTCAGATTAGGATGTCAAATGGGTGGGGGCAATCTAAATATACGGCCTCAGTACTATCTTCTCTGATCTTTTTCTCTTTTCAATCCTGGGTCCTACGGATAAGGTGGGAATGCAACAATCACGCTAATACCAGCAGAAAACTTCAGTTAGCATTTCAAAGCCTAAGAAGTGGATACGCTTTAGATGGAAAATATTATTTTCTTTTAGCAAACGATGTTTCTAGCTCTTGTCGTTTCATTTAATGCTAGATTTGCGATTGGTGCTAACATATAGCATCGAATGCTGCTAATAGCCGTTACTGTGCTGTTGGGATAGGATAGCTAGCTAGCAGCATTGGTGGCAACTGTGGGTCTCGTGCACGAGCAAGAAAACTGGTAAGAAGATCAGTACCAAAAATTAAATTCTAGTTACATGTGAACAGATTTATTTGGCCAAATAAGGAGTTGTTGGCCGGCTGATTAGAAACTTCTTTTGTGCCCACTTCATTCCACAAATCAAAAGGGTCTAATTACGTCACAACTGAGGTCACAGTTGACATTTCAAATCAATACGAGGACAATTCATTCAGATCGAGGGTACAATGAAAACACACTAAAAAGGAAAGAAAGAATATTTACAAAATGGCAGACAAGAACTCTTCTCGTGTCCTCTATTATCATCCCCAGATGAAGGTGTTGGCAACCTCTATAGTGCAAACATGTCGGAATTGGAAGAGTACATCGGTAAGAGAATGTTTGAAACGGTCTCATATTTTTTATTCTTGTTGATCGCTCGTTAAGTATAGCAGTTTCTGGCGAAACGAAACGATGGTCGCATTATGCGAATTATCACCTGACTTGCATACGCATATGCCAAAGGATTATGGCAGCTGCACGCAAAATACTGTAGTTGCTTCAAAAGGTTATACATCTAGATACAGATAAAATACAATGTGTTAGAAGACTTCTATAGATTACCGGAGTGCGCTTTAGTGATACAAGTAGATAAATTGTATTTTGAAAAAGTAGCTTCCCTTTTTCTACCAATTAATTACACCCAAATACTGAAGCAGGTGTAGATTTATCCACATACTAGGCTTTACAGAATGACAGCGCACTCGTGCTACTGGTTTGTCATTTCATACTGAAGTTCTAAGTTGCAACCAAATCTACAACTGAAGTATTTTAGAAAAAATTATGTAAAAAAAGTTTACATGCAGTCCCGCATGCAGTATTCACAGTGGCCAGCCAAAAGGCTTCGGAGAGGAGGGGGTGGGGGCAAAAGTTAAAAGTCTAGACCATTGTTTGTCTTCTTTCAGAAAAACGGCCAATTGACTCATTATATTGCCTTTTGTCAACTGTACAAAATCTGCATTATTGAATTGACACAAATTTTTTTAATTATGGTTAAATCAGTTCTAAATGTCTGCATACCTATTGTTTTGTATGGTATTCTAAATTTCCTGCCAGGTGGTAGCATTCAGTGAGAGACACGCAGTTTCAAATAAGTCCACCATTATTATTTGGTTTTTTATTTGAAATGCTGTGTATCACATTGTTCATTGGTTTACTGGAACAAATAGCCATTCAGTAACTGACACTTAACATTTATACAAATTACAACTAAAAAAGTTTGAGGTTGGTTTGTATCAAAAAAGAAAAATCTCTCAATTTCCTCTTTGAATCAATTTACTTGAACTTCTTGTTTTGACAGCCTTTAGCTATGTTTCTAGGGTGATGAAAGAATCAGACAAGGTATTGAGCTTAAAGATACAATAAAATGGGAAAAGTTCCCTGATGGATGGCCAAATCTTTTCATTGAAGATGTCAAGAAAGATTGTGCTGGCCGGGATGGTAATTTAAATTGATTATGATATACAAGTTGTAAGATGCTGTTTAGGGAAGATTGTAAATGATTGATGTTTTACGTCTAGATTTATGTCAATATAGTCATGGGGTGCAAGAGATAAGTGCAGACAGCTTTAAAATCTGCAATATCGCATATTTTATGGTGAAAACAGCTCTTGGGGGAAGCTACACTGAGTTTATCAAAGGAAGGAAATATGTTTGGATTGAAACTATATTAAACTGTTTTGATTAGAAAGTTGGTGTTTAAAAGCCTTCAATTGATAATCACTCTTATTCAATTTTAGTTATCTTTCTTGGGACTCTTCATTCTCCTGAGCTACTGTTTGAGCAACTTTCTGTTGTATACAGTTTACCAAGGTGAGTCTTGTTGTAACAAGGGCAAGGTTTGATATGGTGGCCCCGATTTAACTTTCACTGTCATAGAAGTCTATAGAGCTTCTTGATGTAAATTACACACAATGGAATGTAGACAAGCCAGCAAAATCCTTTCCAGATAGGGGTCTAGTGCCAAAAGGTACTGGTTGCCATTGTTTCTTCCCTTGTGTTTTCTATTAAATGGGAATCCTAATGAAAATACTACCAGATTATTATGGGAAAAGCACTTCAATCCTCAATATGTGTGCTCACAATCATGCACCCAAATCAGCTGAGATCTAATTGGGTCCACAATAGGCAAAAATATGATGGTTTAGGCTTTGGCTTATTAATGTGCTGTTATCGCATTACCATTTTCAGAGTAAATAAAACCCACAGTTGCATGGCCAATGACCAGAGCAGGGCAATTCAAAAAGAAGAGACATTTGTTAACTACATCCTGGCCATCCCTTATTTGATTGTTTTCAGGAAGGTTTTCAAGTTTAATTTAATGAATGCACACTTGTCTGCATTCTGTAAACATGTCTAGACTCTGCTCTTAAAAGTGACAAATATCACATTGACTGAGGCCATCTGTTACCTTTTGAGATTAATTTCCTCAACTTCTCTCTTCTTTTTTAACTATTTGTTTACTCAAACATAGATACTTGGCCCATTCTGTTACATTTATTATGCCATATTTCCCCACTGGAACAATGGAGCGAGTGGAATTAGAGGGTCAAGTTGCAACAGCATCGGTTAGTAACGATCATTTTATGTTTTGAAGCAATTATATCTAAGAATTGTACTTTGTGGGTGATCATTCTTTAATTTTCAAGTTTTAGATTATTTAAAAGCCATCTAGAATCAAACATGAACTGTTATTATCAAATTAACAAAATACGGTTCATTAAAACTAAGCAAGCAACTATGTTTGTGGATGACATTTTTCGATGCAGATTGATGCCAACCATTCACAGATACACATCGTGACTGCAATTATTTTGCTTTGCCTTTACAAAGCGGGTTAGTTCATGGAAAAAACTATTAGATACATGCATATTTTACATATTTATTATGAACCAATATGTTCCTATTTTGAAATCTCTCCCTGCTTATGCTTTTCGTTAAAAGATTATTGTTTTATTCCAGACATTTGCAAGACTACTATCAGCTACACCACTTTCCGGCAGAGGGCCTTGTCAACTGGTTATGTATGACATTCACGCTTTGCAGGAGCGGTTCTACTTCTCTGATAGCATAATACCTCGGTAAGCTAACTACATGCCACAGATATAGAACCTAGAATAAAGAGCATTCAGTGTGAAGAAATTGAATCCTAGATTGGGTAATAGCGCATACTTATCTAGAAGTATCGAGTCTTGGATGGTGGCAATTTAGGATTCGTACAAAGTTATGCATCACCGTTAACTAACTCTTTCTTTATTTTATTGTCAAGCCAACCTACCCCCTAGCCAAACTAACCTATCCGCTGTTTTCATCACTAAAAGTAAGTAAAATTGTGAGTAACAGCTGCTATAATCAAGCTGCTTGGATTTCAAAACAATGCATAAGAGAAAAGGAAATCGGTTCCGATTTGCCATAAGGGCGCTATAAAAGAACTATTAAGCCTCTGCAATTTGTTTAATTCAAGAGACTCTAGATGGGGTGGACTTAAAAAAAGGCGCATATTAGAGAGGGGACTTTTTCAAAATGTTTTAGAGAGTCATAACCTAGTGGGAAATTGTTCTGTGGCTTTCAAAACTGTGCTGAAGATCTCTTGAGTAATTCATCAATTGAACTGTCATTTTCTTTTTTCTATTTTTTCTAAATTCTGAGCACTTGTGGGTTGTTTACAAACTGCACGAATGTTGCTTGAAGATTGGCTGGTGGCTGAAGAGACTTCTGTTGTTTTGTGTCACTCTCGAGACTGCCTAAGAACATGATGTTGGAAACAAATCATGGTGAAGCGAAGATCATTGACACAATAGCGAAATTCGGTTGTAGAAAAGAAAATGAAAAGCAGAGCTAAAGAGAACCAGCGATAAACAAGTTAAATTACTTAAATGGACTTACAATGAAGGAAAAGGCTTATGCTATAAACTTCTTGCGATTCAGATTTTAAAACTTTAATACACCATCTTAGACTGTTATTTTGCTTTGACTCTAAATGCCTATAAATGTAGTTAGAAAATCGCCGCCACAGGACACTTTGTTACCCTATCATTCAGGTTTGCAGTTAAGAGTTGTTTTCATACGACGCGATGTTCTTTCCCTTTCAATCTAAAACCTATTTCTCTAGTTCCCCTCTCGCAATGACACTAAAAACAACAAAGACATTTTCTTTTTTCCCTATTTTAGTGCATACCTTGAATTTTCGTTTGATTTTTAGAATTGTTTTTCTTTTTAGATTAGAATCAGCCATACCCCTATTACTACGCGAACTAAAGAATTCAGACACTTCCAAAATAACGATTGCCTTTCCAGACGAAGGCGCTTTTAAGCGATTCCGAAATATGTTTGACGAGAACTACCCCTTGATTACCTGTATCAAAATAAGGGAAAATGGAAAAAAGATTGTTAAGATCAAAGAAGGTAAGTAAAGTGATAGAGTATTCCAAAAGAAGGACACGATGTTATGTATATGATTAACAACACTTGTTTGATTCCAGGCGTATTTTTTGTAGAAATTCAAAACTCCGTTACTACATGAAAGGGTTTTTCCACCCAAATGAATATCACAACACAAAGTGAGGAAGTTTGGAGATGCAGCAAATGTGGTGATATAATTTGCTTTGTTTGCGGCAATTTTCTACTGATACCTGGCTTTGTAAACATGGTGGCTCTCAAGGCTGGTTTTCATATGGTGTAGTTCGTCGGTGATCGTCGCGGACGTTTTATACCATATGGAAACTGATTATCTGCGATCGTCTGCGATGGTCGCAAATAGTGTATCTGCGACAATCGCCGACGAATTACACCATATGATATCCAGGCAAACTGTTTAATTTGATTCTTCCTGGCCATAATCTTCTTTACTTTAGGATTACTTATCTCCGGGTTAACGGTCAGGATGTTTTCATCTGCTTCCTGGAAATCTTTAAAGTTTAAATCCGTGTTTTCGAATCTCAGTACGGGGGGTTGATTGTTCGTCAAGGCCAAGCGGTGCTACAATTATTAGTTTACTGAAAGGGTAATTTTTACTGGAAAAGGAACACGCTACATTTGGTATCCAAGACTTCGCTAACAGGGAATATTTCTCGCTAATCGTATTATCAAATGCTGGGTTTTTTGACGAACGAGTGACAGGTGTCAGTCGAGTTTTAATTTCATAACTTCTTTCGATATCTACTGCACACTTTTTTTATAAGAACCTAACCTCGGGATAAGTATTAAGCTTTTTAAGTTTATTGCTGATTCCAGCGCTAAAAATTTTTAAAGCTTCTTAATTACCACGCTAAAAGGGCTACTTTTTTAGAAACACAGCAATGTGAAAAGGTCACATGAAATAGAACAGCTTTAAAATGTTCTAAAGAGCTCTTCTTTATCTATATCAATTAAAGAGGAAATATGTGTCTAATCGTCGGATAGAGTCATTTCCACCCAACCTTTCAAATGAGAATCTTCAAGCAGTTTCTAAAGGTTGAGGGTGCTCAGTATTATGTTTTGTAAATTTTTGGTCATCCTAGATTCCGGTTTCTTTTAGATTGTTTGTTATAAAAAAAGTGAATGTAGATTTAAATTGAATACAATTTCATTCCAGGTCAGGCAATGAATCGTCATTGTATCATAGTGGATGACCTCGTCATGACAGGGGGTACCCTCATTGAGTGCGCCAAGGTTTGTACACTTAAAAGTTATTGCAATTCCGTTTGTGGTTTTGCTTTTACTGGGATTTTCTATCCGTTTACGTAAATCTAGAACGTCATGGATTTGACTTCCCTTTAATTGGAGACTAAATGTTAACAGGTATTAGGATAGCTCAGTAATTACAGTTGCAGGTTATGATCCAAGGGTCTGTGGTTCGTTTCGAGTCACTGCCATGAATAAATTTGCACTAAGAGTAAGGAGAGTTGCTAGCTCCTCGCAAATTCTCATTATTGAGAGGGGCAGAAGAATGTGCGATAAACACAGCTTTTCAGTGCCCTAAAAACTACTTTAGGAAGCAATAACAAAAACAGATGCAAAAAAATTTATCATAAAGTTGGAAATTGGTGTAAGCGAATAATTTCAGGGTTTCCCGAAGGGGGACCTATTTACAAACATACATGGCTGTGGCAAGTAGATTGGCTTGATCTGGGCTTCAAGTATCCGCCTCAAATTATTTCCTAACAAATTATTTTGTTATCTCCACGATAGAAACTTGGATCAAAATCGAAACTGTCAACGTGAAAGTTTCGGAAAAGCTTTAAACGTCGGAAAACGTTTTTTGGAAATAAATTTCGAGAATTTTGGACAAACATGAACGAACATATGGACTTATGATTTATTAGTGATACTAGAATTTATGTTTAAACTAATTGCAAAATAGGTGTTACAAAATATAAGTGTAAAGAAGGGTTGGAGATATTTAGAGTTTCACAGTGGAAGAGCTTATTAAGGGTTTATCATAGGATACCAGACTTTTCATAACCTTATCATAAAAAAAGCGCGCATCTGAGGAAGCCTTTCCACTAGCCCGGATTTCAACAAAACCAGGTTAAAAGTGATCCGTTTTTAAAGTGAGTCAAACGGCACTTTTTTCGACCCGTTTTTAATCCGTTTTGATCGTTCCCACTAAGCCGGGTTAAAATTTGTTCAAAGTTAAATAATCGAAAACGTACGGAAAGTTGTAAGAGAAATCAGTATTTGCTTCAATAATCCTTCAATTTCCATCGTTGTAGGCTAATGGAATCAAACACGACTTCGATTCTGATTTAGATTGTAGATTATTTCATAACAGATGGCTGCCCCGGAAATATTTTTTTGGACAGGTTTACACATAGTTGAAGTAAAATGGAGGGCTGTCATTATACCCTTCCCAAGAAAAAAGTGTATTTGGGTTGTGACACCTCCGTTTTTTTAATGACGATTTCATATAATATTTCAAGATCAAATCATATTAGACATTAAAACAAGTTTCTGCCATGCTATAATCGATGCAAGGTTTCATCAACATCTTTATCAGTTGGCCGTGGGTGCACCAATTAGTGGACAGTCTGTTTCCATCCTTCCCAGTCTCCAGCCCTTGTCAGAGTAGGACCACCTTCTCCACTCTTCCCCTTCTCCCTCCTCTCTTATCTTGCATTCCTATTTCCATCACTGATCTTGCTGTTCTGCTTCCCAGTACAATATGACCAAAGTACTTAAAATTCCTCTTTTTCACCAACTCCACCACTCCTTCTGGCTCATGTTTGCAAATTTCACAGATCTTATCTTTTACCCACCCATTTGTCTTTCCTTTCCATGATATTTCCATCATTCTTCTGTATGTCCTCATTTCAAATGTTCGAAACCTTTAACCATCCTGTTTACTACCTGTTCAACTCTCACAACCGTGTAATAGGTTAGGCGTCACAATCGATCTCATCAGCAGTATTTCTAATGCAATGCTCTTTGCTCGCCAGATGTTATCCAGCTTTGACAACCATTTGTAGCCCTTCCAATTCTGATTCTAATTTCTTTTTCTGATTTCCAAATGTCTACTTTTGTAGATCAAAGTATGTGAAGTTCTTCACTTGTTCCAGCTTTACCCCATTCCACTCTCACATCAACACCTTTTCCATCAATGTTTTCTTCTTTTCAAAAAACCATCAGCTCTTCTCTGTGCTTATTTCCATTTCAAATTGTAATCTCTCTAATACCATTTTAATTCTCCTATATCAAATCAATTTCATTTGCAAACCGCAGGTTCATAATCCTTCTTTTGGCACACTTGAAACCTCCTTCATGATCATCTAGTGCATCTGTCATAATTCTTTCCAAGAACAGATTAAACAAGACTGGTGATAGCAAACAACCTTGGGTTACTCCAATATTGTTTTTAAACAATTCACTGTAGTGATCACCAACTAATTCCTTAGATATTGAACCTTCTGGATCCAAGATGTGATTCCTTCGCCAATGTTATTCTTTCTCATGGCATGCTAAAGTGTCTCATGCCAAACTCTCCTTTCAATGCTAGGTTTTATCCATGTCTGAATTATCTTCAGCAGCACTTTTGAAGTCAGATTGGTAATTCTGTAGTCTGTACATTTTCTGCTGTTTGCTTTTTAAGGTCTTGTAACGATCACAGACTTTGTCACCGTTTAGAGCTCAGGATCTCCATACACAACTTGTGTATAAATGATTAATCTCCATACACAACTAATTTTAGATGTTCCTCGAGTATAAATGACATATTAAGAAATTTTTTCTTTGGATCCAATTCAACTTCAGTTATCACCTTGTTTTTCCATTTACAGGTACTAAAATCAGCTGGAGCCTCCAAAGTGAGTGCTTATGTCACACATGCAGTCTTTCCTAAAGATTCTTGGAGGAAATTTCAAACATGTGAGGTGGCATTTGAAAACTTCTACATCACTGATTCAATTCCACATGCTATAGAGATATCTAAGAACCGACCGTTCACACTGCTATCGCTGTGTGATGCCATCTCTAATGCTTTATTAGGGTTTGACCTATTGAGAAACTAAACACTTCATTTTATGATGAGTTTTGTGGATGGGGCTGTGCCAGTGATCCACCAATAGAAATATGAACTGCTTGTATGAACTTAAAGTTTATAACAAAATTATCCTCTATTAATTATCATTTAACTTATACACATATACACAGAAGTTATGTAACACTCATATTCTGGGCTTTATACATCCTTAACCTATACAACACCCCTTTTCAATGACACAGACATACTACACCCCTTCCCCGATAAATGCCTTCAGATGCTTCAAAACCATTAGGAAAGTTAGCATTGAATGCAAATGTAGCCTTTAAAAAAACTAAATGGACTCAAGGTGATTGAAGATAAAGGTCTTGAAATCAAAACCTGTGATCTAAGATCCCATCATTCCACCAAGTAGACTACCAGATAATCTTCATAATGGACTGTAATATTCTTCTCCTCTATGCATACATTCATACAGTGACACCTGAAATTAATCGAATTTATTGTAGTTTCATATGCTTTTATAAAATTGAAATTTAGTTTTTTATTTCTATGTAGATTTAATATTGGGATATAACATTGATTTTGTTATTTGTTTTGCTAATTTAGAGCTTGTTTAGTTTAGAGATAATTTTAGTTGTAAACTACATATCTAGTTACATGGACTTTTTAAGTATTTAAATTTAAAGAGATATTAAATTGTAACCTGGAAAAAACTATCTGGTATATATTAAATTCTTCGAATAAATGAATTATTTTAAAAGACTAGTTAAGCTTATTTTTGAGCATATTGAGACATTTTAATTTAAGACCTGGTATCATATTTTGACTGTTGTCAGAATTAACAAAAGAGGTTTCTGAAATTGTCTTGTTGCTGAATTTTATCTGTTGTAAGAGGAAGATCTAATAAAAACCTTACATGACTATCCGTCTATTTGGAAAAAATTTAATTTTAGCATCGATAGTTGCGCACTATTTTAGACCATATTCAGTGCAAGTCAAAGCACTAGACTTATGGCTACAGATACATCTAAAAGTTTAAAATAACTGATGGTTGAAACAGAGGAACCTTATAACTTGAATCAAGTGCTGAGAGAAAACAAGTACAAACATGATTCCATTTTTTCATCGGTTCATCTGAAAACATTACTGAAAAGATATGTGAAGATATATCAGATGTACAAGGAATAGAAAATGTGAAAAGCTAGAAATCCAAATCTAAATTTGCTAAATAACATTCTGGATTACTATAACTTTTACAAAGACTTGTTTTTACTTTTACTGTTTTTACTATTACAGGAAAATGTCAAAGTATCTTTTCTTTCATATAGAAAGGTCTTGGCCTCTTGATAAATCTGTATGTTCATCAAAAGAAGAGGCATGGAATTGTGGTCCAATCTTTGGCCTTGATACAATTATTTCACCATCATCTTGCATCAAAAACGATCACTGACAGGTGTTAAGAAAGCAAATAAAAAATTTATATAAAAGTTGTTGTTAAATTAACCTTATATATTATATCATATAGTTTGATCAAAATTTATAGAACATTGTCACGATAAAAACAGATTGACATGGAAAGCAGTTTGACATGAGGGAGAGGAAGATAGATTGATAACCATGATAACAAAGTGACAGACAAGATAGTGTTCTGTGCTTTTCTGGAATTAAGTTATTTGAATAAACCTTTCACTAGAATTCTTGGTAATGGTAAGTCTTTTAAATTTATTCAGATTGAAATACTAGAATATAATGTTTGGCAAACAGAGGCCAGATAAAAATGAGTAAACCAGACTAATCATAATGAAATAATGTGTTTTAGTTTGCTTGCATTCAAGTACAACTGAAAAGTAATTGAAGAATATAACCATGAGCAAAAACAGCACATAAATTCCAGTTCTCTCTGAAAAAGGATACTTCTTCGTGTTCTTTTCTTGTACATGATTCTTTGTCCACATTCTCTACATCGGATAGGGTCCCTTGCTTTTATTTCATTCTCTGTATGGCATTCTATATACAAAAATTGTGTGTGTTTCTAGCTGAAGTATGATATTGTTCAACAGTTTCAAGGGGATTTCTCCAGTAAATTTTGGATCTTAAAACAAGGCCTGGTTATTATATCTTCAATGATTTTTAAGCGTAACTTATTAGTCAACATAGCTATGTTGTGTGGAAGGAGGATGATCCTAGGCTTGTAGAGTTTAGTGAAAACGAAAGAGCTTACAAATATGAAATGTATATGAAGGACTGTGCCTATATATCATAACCCAATTACGAATAATTCCTCCTCTCTCATATAAAAATAAAACTGTTTATTGATGCATTACAAATAACTAGTCATTGTTCAGTAAAGATCTTAAAAATGTCATTACCACCACATATATAGATCATTGCAGTTTTCATAGCAGTAGCATTTTGTGACTGTGTCCTTGCATCCATTTCAAAATCTTGGAGCAGAAACAGTCTTCCACTTTTATCTTATCTTTTTTCATTCGGCCTAACAGATCAAATACTCGACTCCATGTGCTATTGACACTCAAACTGAGGCTACGTCAACAGGCAGAAAGCGTGCCAAAATGGCAGAGAGGGTGTGCGAAGCTCCTGGGTGCCAAAAAGTTGCCAAACTGCAGTGCCCAACATGCATTAAACTTGGCATTGTCGAAGGCAGCTTCTTCTGTCAACAGGTGGGTTAGGTATCTACTCTTTTGAATGAATTAGTTCACTGATCTCTGCCAATAGGCCTAATTAATGAATCGAAACGACAAACTAAACTCTATCCTTCTATGCTACCACTTGGAGAGCGCTTTTTTGAAAAAGCTGTGAAAGCTTTTAAAACATTATAAGAATAAAGATCCATTGACTGATGAATTACTACCTAGTGGACAGTAGTAACCATGAACCATGATTCTCCTCAACATGCTTCCCGAACCACAGCTAGTTTTGTTCACTGTTCGTATATCTAAAAGACTCAACAGCAATATCCAGAAATCTAAGAATAACTATTCAACCAATTTGACAAATGGGATTATACCCTGCTGTTTATTGTAGTTAAGAAAATATGGAATCAAGGTACAGAATTTTTCTCTACACTACACTAAAATCATAAACAGTGTGTATTTGTTAAGGAGGAAAGCTTTTAGTGTACAGACTAATTTAACCATTCATCGACAAACTTGTTGTTTCCAACCTGACGAGTCCTGTTTAACATGTAAAGAAGAACACAGAGCCAGAGAAGAAACAATGTGTCTCTTGCGTGTCTTGATTCTAACTGTGCTGAATTGACTGACTAAAATTACTTTCAATATGCTTATATATATACAAATTGAAGTGCTAAAAATAAATGTGCTGCGTAAGGATGTGTTAAGTTGATGTAATGATGATGCAATAGAGAGGGAAAGACCTTGGCTTGGAAAGGCGTCAAAATGATTTAGTTGATTGAAGCTGTAAACAATGGAAATGTCCTATGGTATATGATGCTGTTAATGACACAAGGGGATGTCATGGTGATGACATGATCAGTGAAGGAGTGAGAATATGGCCTGTTTTACAATATTAAAATCACTACAAGCTCAAGTGCAATATCAGGTGTCCTGGAGTAGTTTGTTATTAACCTCACTCTGCGCTTACTGTATATAAATGACATGTAGATTTTCATCAGCGAAAAATATCATACATGCCAGTGTGTTACAAGAATACCCTTAAGCATGCACTTGAAAGTTAGGAACAGTTTTGCTCTTCTCTACTCAAAATTAAAGGAGAATTTTTCAATTCATCCTTTTCCACTCTACTCCAAAGTTTGCAACTGCTTTGGATGATAACGAAAATTTTCTCTAATTTTTCTAAATAAATCTGCAATCCATGCACACAGTGAATAACACTTCTCAGCACTTTATGGTACATACCATTTATATGGTAAGTCATGCATTCAAGATTATATACCTTAACAAGAGAAGTATGGATAGGCATGAAGGCAAGAGGCTTTTGCAGGCAGGGAAAACTATTGTTTTTGATATGTTTGTCACAAATTGCATTAGTATCACAGCCTCTGCACACTTTTGGCTGGCAAAGGAGCACCTTAATTTTATATAATGGGGCCTTTAGTTGCTACCTGCATATATCAGCTAGGGGCCTCAAGTGCTGGTCAGCATTGCATTGCAAACATGTAAATTAAATTTTAAGCTTTTGTAGTGTTGCTGTAGTGAATTTGTTGCAGAGTATTGTTAAACAAAATACAATTGTAATGAGAGCAAGAATGATCAATTTTTCAACAATGTTTCTGTTATGTCATGGTTTTTATGTTTTCCTTAGCAGCATGCAAAACAATTTTGATTATAGTAGAAATTTTTGTTCAATAGGAATGTTTTAAAAGCAACTGGAAATCTCACAAAAGTATTCACAAGAAAGCTGAACCTGCAGGTAAACATTTTCAGCAGTTTTTTTTGCATTTTAAGGAATCTGAACTTGACAAGTTCCTCATCATTACTGATATACTTCTAAAAAACTGTTAACAATAGATCAATGGTTAAACTATAAATAATTTCTCAATGAGATTGAGGGTTTTACCTTTGTTAACCTTTCAACCAATTTTTAAACTTTTGTATTCTAACTGGATTGAAAATGAAACTTTCTCCTATTCTTTGATTATGAAAGCTGTATTTCATCTTTTGAAGCTCAAAATGGTGTTGTTCAGGAAGATGATAAATCAACTGAGAAGTATAATCCCTATCCAGGATACATTTACACAGGAAAACTGAGGCCCTTTCCTAAGGTATGTCTTACATTGTTTTATATATCAAGATCTTAGTGTTTGACAACACCCTTTGACTGTCTCAGTGCAATCGGTTCCCCTGAGTTCAAACCTTCCTTTTAAGGAAGTTCTTGTCCTGATAAAAAAAGGCCTTGAAAAGTGTGGCCTTTTGGAAACAGGAATCAAGCCTCAAAAAACCTATGCCACTATTTTTTGTAAATTGCGTGATGGAAATTCCTCTCATTGCTTTTATTTTATTAGAAAAGACAGTATATTCTCATGTAGTGTGCCCTGTAAAGAGGCATTGAATGTTTAGAGCCATGCTAGCTGCTTTGATCTCACTCTGAATATTTGTTTGCATTTACTATTCAAATGAATGCCCAATGAATGCAGCCCAAATTCATAATAATAATTCCGAAGCATAATTTTGCTAGAGTGTTATGGTCCTAGCAGAGACTTCACATTTGATTTAAATGAGTTTACACTTTTGAGAAATATTATTAATAATGATATTTGTAATCTATACTTTGTTGTTTTTCTTAACCTTTTTTCACAAAAAGTGGAATTTTTGGGCAACACACTGATATAATTGTTTTGCACAATGTTTGCATGCAAATTTTGAAAGACTTATTCTGTCCATTAAGAATTTATTCTGTCTTTTACAGTCAGCAAAGCGAACAGTCCCTAGTCATATTCAGAAACCAGACTATGCAGATGATCCAGAAGGTGGGTGTCCTACTGCAATGCATGCTTAATTAGCCCAACCTCAATTGATTAACTCACTCTCACCTGATTCGTCTTTGCCCCATTGCAAATTAATCAAAATAGAATCAAATATTGCTTTGTCTTTGGTGCTCGACTACACAATTCTGCCGTCTCCCCCTAAAACGTGAACATCACATGCTGACCCAAGAAGTGAAGAAGATAATGCACACTTTGAATGCAAAGTCTTTTTTCCATGGGGGATGATACTTTTCATCCTCGATTAACTGGTATTTTAATATCCAGAGGATGGTGAATCTGCCGTGATTTGATAAATTTCTTTAAACTTTTGGGCTTCTACTCTTCAACCCTGTCTTGTGTTAACTTAGCTTAATAACAAACAGACGGACCTTTGGCATGTTCTTCCTTCCTTAGACATATGTCATATAAATGGTTAGGGTTAGTCAATAAATGTTAGGGTTAAGGTTAGGGAGAGGGTTAGGGTTTCGGTTAGTTAGGATTGGGGCAAAGGTTATACGTTAGATGTATATCACTCCTCAACAAAAACCTTTAATAGCAAGACTGAGACAGTTTTATTTGAATGGCATGCAAGCAAAAAGCAATCATGACACAACACCTTATTTTTCTTGCTACTTTTGTTAAGGTAAAAGCAGCTCTTTGCATCCATTGTTGATCAATGAAGACCCTACCCGTTTCATTTAATTCGTACCGTTTCGTATATATGCAGTAGGTCATATGCTATCTCATTTTCAGGCTACCCAGCGAGTGAAATGTCAGTTAAAAGAAGCACATCAATCCAGGTCTTAAGCCCGGAAGATTTGAAGTCAATGAAGGAGGTTTGCAAGGTGACTGTCTTAATTTTAGGATTGTTTGGGTAATTTTAGCATTTAATGGCATCTTCCGACCAAAGAAACAGTCACTCGCATGTTTTGAATTGAGAAATCTGTTAGGAACCACTGTCATTTCCCTGGACAACGAAATAGACAAGTTTGTTTTGCCGTCAGTTCTCTCCCACAAGGCCACCCTTGCATATTGGACTTTCATGAAGGATCCACTGGCTCCTCTCTCTGTTACATAGTATCTTGTGTTGCCGCAATATCCATCTCTTTACTTCTCTAACGCCAAACCAAACGAATCACCAGAATTCTCCAGGACATATTACATTTCAAATTACCGTAAGATGCCGACTTTACCTTAATGAACAAACATATTCGGCATTGATAACAATGTAACTAAATAAACACCATGAGGCACTGTCTTGCCGTTTGGTATGTAAAGTGGGATAAAGCTTAAGGACACTTACTGTCAAACGTAAATTAAAGAGTTTGCACAAGCTGTTCTTTAAATATTTTGCATCCCTTTTTTTTATCTCTGTAAATCTTAAAGGGTGGACATTTTTCTGCGGCGATAACATTAGATACCTCGTTTTCACAGCTTTTCCTGTAGGTTTTTCAAAGTTCCCTTCCCGATCAAAAGCAAAATTAATCAGCAGTCAGAGGCTCTCTTTTATAAACTCATAGACCCTTTAATTTGTATATTTCTAACATGTTTATCTTTGCTACGTAATTTTTACTCTGTGAAGCAATGTTCATAAGTGTTGCCTTTTTACAGTTGGCTCGTGAAGTTCTTGATATTGCTGCGAAGGCAGTGAGGGTTGGCATAACAACTGATGAGATTGACAGAATTGTCCACGAGGTAATTTTTGAATTAATTATGAAAAGAAAAACAAGTAGTTGTGAAATTTTGCATGAACAAATAATATGCATCCATAAAATTGACATAAAAGTTATGCATCCCGAAACATTACAAATTTTACCATCAAGATATCAGATAATGATGAGTGGAGAATAATGACACACTGTATAAACTTTGTAAGCGCCACTGAAACTGGTGTTTATACATATGGCATATGGCATGTTTATACTGTATAAACTTTAGCGCATTTTAGATAACCTCCCAGGCAAGAAGGTCTCCCTTTAAGCCTTTATTAAAGAATAGTCAAGTAAATGAAATGGCCGCACTATATTCACAAACATAACCACGGAGCCAGGATCGCATTGGCTTCTCTACAGTATCTCCTCCTCAGTAACGCTCTTCTAAAAGCGTTGCTATGTTCAAAACATGACTCCAACTGTATTCCTGCACTGAACTGCAAGTTGTGAAATGATTTCATTTAAACACGTTTTGCACAAGTATCAGTAGCATATATATCAGTTTTCACTGTAATTTATTCTTGTTAAGTCTATTTTAGTTGCCAATTGCTCTTAACTTTCCAGGCCACAATCGAGAGAAATTGTTATCCGTCACCACTTAATTACAGCAGATTTCCAAAAAGTTGCTGCACGTGAGTATTTCTCATGCGCTAACGTGTATTTTCTTGTTTGTGGAAGTTTGCCCTATAATATTTTCTATTTTGATGGCAAGTTGTCACAAAATTTCGTGGTACAGCTGAAGTTCATTACCAGTTTTAATGTTGAAATGTTGCTCTTTTTATGTAGAATATAAACCTAAATCTAATAGAAGATAGTAGATAATATATCTACAGATGAAATAAACATTACAGCCTACTGGTCTGTAATTTACTGCTTGTTGTGGTTCAAGCAGAGCTGTACGTAAACACTATGGTGTGTATATCAACTGTATCTTACCATTAGGTTATAAATGACAATTAATACAGAGTTGGTGCAAAAGTCACAACATTAGTCTATATCTGCTTATCTTTTTTCAATTTTCAGAAAAAATATGTATAATGCCACCTATTCAATGAAAAAAGAATCTCTTCACATCCATAATAAAGTTTTACTTAGCTTCAGACTGAATTTAATGTTTTTCCAAGAGTGCATAATTAACTAAATTTTTATATTTAGTGCTGTTTTTGTTTAAGGTCGGTCAATGAAGTTATTTGCCACGGTATTCCCGACAAAAGACCCTTAGAAAATGGAGACATAGTAAATTGTAAGTGCTGTTACCTTCGATTTTATCAATGGTAGCAAATGAAAATTTAAAATTCGCAATGTTAGACCAAATCGATCGCTTTATATGTACTCTTAGATAATGACACGAGACGTTTGATATCCAAGTGGCTTCACTGTGCTTCAATAAGGGCAGATTAATGGTAAATATTTTAATTCAAAACCGTTTCTTCTGGGATACCCTTTAACAGGAATGTTCAACTAAAAGGGCATTTTGTGAATAACTCATTTTCTTGTGTTGATTCGAAAAGAGAGGCGGCAAAGATGAGTATGGACGTATTGTGTATTTTAAACGTAGGATGGAGCGTTTGGTACGGAGGTACCTCTAGGTTTAGAAATGAAGACTTTATAATATTTTAGCTTGCTACGCTAATTGCTTTTCAGTGGCGCTTACAATAGATAAATGTGTTTTTGGAAGCTAAAGACGTCTTGCTACTACATGCATAATTTTTTCATAATTGATTTTATGTCGCTGATATTGGTTATCAAGGGGGATCTGGGGGGAGGGGGGGTTTGAGGGGGTCTAGGCCGGTCATTGGGAGTGCCATTGCATAATTTTATTTTGCCTTAAGTAATTGTTATCATAACGATCATTCTTTTCAGCTAACAATGTAAGGCCAATTCTCTTTGATATTTGGGGACAACATCGTTTATTCTTCTCTGAATTATTATGTCGCAAGAAAAAGGTGAAAAATGTATTGAAAATTACTTTTAGTGGATATTACGTGCTTCTACAATGGTTTCCATGGTGATCTCAATGAAACGCTTTTTGTTGGAGATGTCGACGAGGCTAGTAAACTCTTGGTGAAAACTGCTTACGAATGCATGATGGCGGCCATAAATGAAAGTATGTTGAGAATTATGTGATATTCTGAATCCGTTTTACCATCCTGTCGAGCAACTTAGATTGAGAGCGTGGAGTCCTTTGAGTAACATCCTAGGCTAGATTCCTTTAGTAATTCTTTTCTCCCCATTAAAGATCAGTATTATAACTTACTGATCCCATTTCATTGCAAAACAAAAAAAGGCATATGGTAAGAGAACATAACTTTCAGGTTTTTGAATGCAGCGTTAGTAACTAAAACTGCCCAAACATTCATTAAATTTAAATTGCCCAAAATATAAAACCTGGGAAATAAGCAAATGATGTTTTGTGTTTATATTATTATCATCAATATTAGCATTTACATTATATTATGTGGCTTTAAAGTTTTTCAGGCGTTGCTTCGCTGTCAGACACGGTTTTTTCATTGTGAATAAAACATGTATATATGTAAAACTTGAATTAGCTTTTCGTATGTATTCTTATACCTTATGAGTAACCATATCATGTCAAATTAACGATTGCTTACTTTAGTTTTCTTTCCTTTTCACAAGTCCTGTATATGTTGTTTATTTTTCTTTAGTTTCAATTGTTTGTTTCGTTTCTTTAATAATTGTCTTTGCCTTTCTAGTTAAGCCTGGGGTTCGTTATCGGGAGCTTGGCAACTACATTCAAAAACACGCCCATGCCAACGGGTGTGCAGTCACAAAGACTTATTGTGGTCATGGCATCCACAGGTAAATCTCAATTGACTTTTCTTATCTCAGATAGTTCATAGACTTAAAAGCACTTAAAATATCGCAAGAATACAATCTCTATCAAATTTGACTTTTTACAGTTTTTAAGATCGACAATATGTTTTTGTTACTGAAGTTCTATTGCTTACTATACTGTTATTATAACGGAATTATTTGTTTGTTTCCTCAGTGAAAAACTTTTATGAATTTCTTGTTTAAGGTGCCATGTTACGGGACTTTTCCTTTTTAATTTATGGCCATTTTTGTATCTTTAGCAAGCACTAGTTTGGTATTTACAAATCTTATTTTCTTGAAGGTTGTTCCACACTGCACCAAACATACCACATTATGCAAGTAAGTTTAAACTTGATTTCAATCGGCCGGTAAAACAGCAAGGTCTTTGAAGAAATCTTGTTTTGTCTTCTTCTATGAATTTGTATCTTTTAAGAATATAGATCTAATCATACAAAAGCTAAATGCCTACAATCCTGAAAAAAGGAGTGTTTTCATCGTTCACCCATCACCGCCCTTCCCCCTCCCCTCCACTTCCCTCCACTTCCCTCCCCTCCACTTCCCTTCACTCTTCTCCACTTCCCTCCACTCTTCTCCACTTCCCTCCACTCTTCTCCACCTCCTCCACTCCCCTCTCCTCCCCTCCACTCCCCTCTCCTCCCCTCCACTCCCCTCTCCTCCCCTCCACTTCCCTCCCCTCCACTTCTCTCCACTCTTCTCCACTTCCCTCCACTCTTCTCCACCCCCTCCACTCCCCTCCACTCCCCTCTCCTCCCCTCCACTTCCCTACCTCCCCCCTACTTAATATTGATATATGAATCGCGTTCGCTCAGATTTTGTGTTCATGCGTTGACCTCAAGAGCTGTAAACCATGTAATATGCTCAGTATGTCAGTGTTACACAGTATTTGCTGTATTATCTAGAGAGTCAAATTAAATAAGTCCTACGTTGTAAAATTAGCAATTCGGCCTGTTTTTTTATATTTTTTGTATGTGATATTAATCATGATCTTTCACCAATTGTTAAAGGTTAACAGAATATCAATATTGTTTCAGAGAATAAAGCCGTTGGTATTATGAAACCAGGTCACGTGTTTACTGTGGAGCCAATGATAAATCAGGGTAAGAATCCTATACAATATAATGAATTTATTGAATGCTTTGTTTTATAGACAGGACTGCACGTTTATATAATAAAGCAATAACTTATATCATCAATGTACGCTGGCTAACTCTAGGTTGTTTCTCTAATTTCCTTTGGATCAGTGTAAATCAACTTTTTTGCTAAAAGAGTGGGAACAATTTGTCTCCGTTTGTTTAATGAGGAATTGCTAGAGCACCAATAGGATTATATAAACTTTACTTTTCTGCTGTAAAACACGGTATGAGATAATGAAAGTATCAGAATTGAATCGAATGTGAGAATCAGTCCATAGCCTAAATCTATACAAATAACAGTAGGCAAACATCCAGTGGATTTTAGTTCAAGAATTTGTTTATATGTATATCTGTGGATCTGATTGTGAAATCTGCGCCTCTTGACACACAATAAAGTTCTATGCAAGTGAAATTTTACTTTGCTTATGAGCTGCAAATACAATCAAGTTCTAATAATGGTCGCATGCTTCAAATATTAACATTTTATATTTTGATTTTGCTGTTTAAATTCCATAAAACTGATTTATGTTTGCTTGGCAGACGTTTTAATGTCATTTTGCTGCATGACCAGACACGTTTTTATTTTATTGTTTAAAAAAAACTCTTTTCGGAATAATCTGTTTGTTTTTTATTAAACTTTTCGATATTCCATCTGTAGGCTCAAAATATATATTAGTGACACGTTTTTCATATCACCTGTTTTATGAGGGAATTGTGTTGTCAAGCGGCTTTTTGCAGCTAATTCCCTAATTTCCCGTTTTTCAACATAAATAATTAAATCTTCAAAACTCAGACAGTTTTCAAAATACAGTCAGCGCTCGATATTTCAAGGGAAAGCAAAGTTTTCTAAATCATCAGAAATTCGAATCATAAAACGTTCTCTTAAACTGGAATATTTGCTTAAAGGAAATTCATTTTGTCGGAATGAGGAGAAATTCGAATTTCTAAACTTTAATTGCAGCAAAAAATTATCTATGGCAATTTTGAGTATTTAGACATCTTTTTGTATTATGTATCTTGCATAAATTTTATGAAAGCAATTCGTATTGGATTCTCAGCTTTCTCTGTTTCAATTATGGTCAATTTGTTCATTACTCCGGCGTGAGCAAATTTCATATTTTTACGAAACGTTTCTATACAAAAACTTGATTGGAAAGTTTTTATGACGCATGCTTCACGTAATTCATTTTTGGTCTCTCGATATGGTTGCAAATCAGTGTTCGATTAGGCCTTCGATTGCACGAAGCACCTTGAATTTTAACCTCATGATGACTGAGTCATTGGCAGGTTTGCCAAATTATTCAAATTTATAAGAAACAGTCAAATCAAAACAAGTAACACTCCATAATATATTTCAAAATTAATTCAGTAAATATATATGAAATAACAAAGCAACCAATGTAAGCCATTGTAGAACAGTTAAGCTGTTCCGTTTAAACCGTCAAATATGTTTCTTTTTTACCACACTGTAAAATGCTGAATATTATTCCCCTTGAATATAGCCCCCCCCCCCCGAGTAAAAGCCCCCCAAAAACTGTCTTTGAGCCGTTATAAGCCCTGGACTTATATTAGAGTTGCAACGATATTGCGATTGCGACTTTGATTCACTCTGTGTTAATTAGTAAATCAGCACAAGCTATTAAGAGCCACAGAAGAGCATTTATCATGCTCCTGATTATTCATAAAACATTCCTTGTGATCAAACCTAGGGGACATTTATAACATTGCATGGAAAGGGACATTTTAATTAGCAAAAAATAGACTTGCTTGACAAAACATTTTTAAATTAAACTTGTGATACACTAAGTAAATGTATTTACGAGAGAAGTATTTCATAATAACTAATAATAACATCCCTCATGACCTACAGCGCACTGAGTAAAACATCCTCGTAACAGACTCCCTGAGCCTCTTGTTCAAACTTGTGTAAATCACTGGATTTAGAACCGAATTGAGGTAGTTTAATAAGTACAGCGAATACGCAAATTTTATCTTTTGGTACTCAAACGACGAACCAGAAATGATTTCTAATGTGACGAATAAAAAGTAGGGTAAATTGCACAAGCAATGTATAAACACAATAAAAAATATGATCTTTATATATTTCTTCTGTCGAATTCGAAGGAAAACAGTAGTGAGTCGGACTGTTGCGCGCTGCCTCAAAAAAACCATTCTGTGTATTTGATGTGTCCCTGTGCATTTTCCAGTAGCAAGAGCATGATTACCGATGGTACGGTTGAAGCGCTCGTCTGCGTGAAACTCGCTCTCAGTTGGCAATGTTGATGCCTCAATCTTCCTAGACTGCTGTCTTGCATATGATAATAACCTTATATTGAAATAGACTGTTGCAGCCAAGAAAGCGAGGAATGTTCCTTCAAGCCAAAGGAAATATGGAATATTGATTATTTTTGGCAATACACAGTTCTTGATATCGAGCCGGTAGAACGGGCCTGGTTTTCTATGAAAGGCCACTCCCGATACGACTGGCAAAATATTAACAACTGAAATGCACCATATTCCTATGAGCAGTAGTCTGGCTCGCTTCGTGCTCATTTTGCAATAATATCGAAGCGGCATGCTGATATAGATATAGCGATCCAAGGTCATGAGGCACACTGTGCCCGAGCTTAGTCCATAAAACAAGGCAATGAAGATTAAACCGCCTTTGCAGAACTGGAATCCGCCATCTAGCATGATGCCTAATCCAGTCACAAGACCACCGGTGCACATTATGAGGTCGACAATAGCTAGATGCTTGAAAAATATATGTGAGCAATCGTCTGTCTGTTCTTGCCTATGGAAGGCCAGAAGAACGATAATATTGCCGATGATGCCCGAGGGGGCACATACTGACAAGAAGGTCAAAGAGACTGTTCGCAAAGCACTCATAATTCCGCAGCATATGTTCCTTCGAAGAATTTGATAGAAACTTGTATCATTATCAAATTGTCGCTGGTCGGTTCCACTTGAAAATTGTTATCTGCACCAAACAAAAATTTTTCCGCTCTAGAATAAAATCATAGCTCCAGATTTAATTTCTTTAGTTCAATGTTATTATGCTATACTACAAGCCATAGCAGGTCGATCGTAGAAGATATATTTCAGTTATTTTCATTTTATATTGATGGAATGGGTGTCAAGGAATAGAAATGTATTGGGACATTTTCAAAAACTGCTGCATAGTGGTATAGTGTGCAGCATGACAAGTTGACATAGTTATGAAATTTGAGGACAGTCGGAATATGTAAACGTGTTTTAAATGTTTGCAGATTAAATTGAACCGCTATACGGATATTCTGTGTGAAAGTTCTATATATTTTATGCTAAGGCGCTATGTACTTTGAGATATTTGTAGGTTCTTTTGTGACGAAGGTTTAAAAGTATGTCAAATACATTAATTGTCAGAACAGTGGAACCTCCAAATAACGGAAACCGTTCGGACCACGGTGTAACTATCCGTTTTATGGAGGTGTCCCTTATACAGAGGTGCCAATTGTTTAAATTCTACCGTTAATGATGATTTCAATGTAATGATATCTGACTTAAAATTGTCTTCAAAAGCAAAATCTGGTTTATCTCCTATCAACAGTTTATCACAAGCTCTTTTACTTTGCATCGATTCTTTAATGATCTTTCTGTTTTTATCAACCATTTCATTAATTTTTATCTTGCATTTGCGTAATCTGTTCTTAGCTTGAATATGCCTGTACATGGTCCTAAGCTTTTATTTCAAGATTCTTGTACGATCTCCCACCCTTTTACTTGCTTTTTATCATGTCACTTCTTAAAGTTCAGCGAAGGTATTTTTTTAGTTTCGGTCCACGATATTTCTGTCATTCAGTTTGATATACTGTATGCTAGATGTACTGTCATTCAATCCCCCATGCTTTCGTTGTTATGGCATTTCCTAAACTTTTTTTACTTTTTCCTTACAATCTTTTTTTATAAGAAGCAGTAAATTTGAGTTCAGGCTGACTGTTCTTAATTTTTTGAAAAATCTAAGGCTGAATTTTCTTAAGTTGTTCTTAAATTAGTAGGGCGTAAGCAGTGCGATTGCTAGCTTTTTCGCTCTAGGGAAATTTTCAGGCCACATTTGCAAACAAAGTGAGTGACACAACCTTCATTTGGCTGACAAGTTTGAATATTCACCGAAAAGCTCCCATACATGGCTGAAATCCTCGTTGTAAACCTTGTTCAAAATTGCATCATACAGTAGCTCAGTCTCAGCTTGTTCTTGATTTGTTCTTCATCTTTGACCAATTTTGAGGCTCGCGTTCTTTTAAAATTGATCTCATAAAAAAGAGTGTCATTTTAGTGATGTAACTCTTTGTAGTTGAGTAAATGTGTTTCTTACTTACCTTATGTTCGTACGGCTCGACCCTTTTAATATTTGTCAGAACAGCCTGTATACTATCTTGATCCTGGCATTCTCCACTGATCACTCGAAAATACTTTTATTACGAATACTATGTGTACTCGGCTATGAATGCTATTCGTCAAACCCATAAGAGTTAATCAAATGTGACCTTCAAAATACTTGCAGATTATTTGTGCCACGATTTCTTCTGTTACCTGTTGTTTGAACAGCTGAAGTCTTGATAAAAGCTATAAAGCCTTTTCCTGCTTCAAGTTTCTTCCTGTGTCATTTTTCACCACCTTTATCAAACATTTGATTACTGTTTTCGTGATATTTGCATGAAATCAAATCATGCAAAAAGCATCAGTTTTAACTGGCTACACCTTTAAAATTCTCTCTGGGATATTGTTTAAATTCTGAGCAAATGGATGCGAGAGTTTTGTCCGGAAAGATGCTATCCAAATTGGTCGTGCTCTTACTGTCTGAGAGCTTTTCTTTAGACAGGGATTCTGTTAATTATCAACTGCAAATTAGTAGTCAGTAAAATTCTTTATTATAAACAAAACATGTGTTGAGTTTATAATGCTCTGTTTCCTTGTAGCAATACTAGAGCTTTCGGAAAACGTTATTTGTCGTAAAATTTTCTCTCATTTTATTCATTTTGATTTCGTCGTCCTTAACATGTTTCTTCATTGCGCATGTTCATTCGGTTTTTGAAATTGAAAACATGTCACCAGGTTTGAAATAGATTAGCCAATAAAAATATTAGATTTTAACGACATATTTTATTGGATTCAACCAAAGTATTGTATGTAAAAAACTTTTTTTAAAAAAAATTATCTTCATGTCTTGTGTAAGGGTAGATAGAGCTGATGATAAAGTGTTTTTTGTTTAGTCCAGGTATCAAATGATTTTCCCGCATTTGCGTTGCACTCCAGAATTAGTAGTAATGACAACGGGTTCCCTCTGGGAAGGGCCTCCATAACGGTTAAAAATTCCAGTATTAAATCCCTTTGTTCTTTTGTAATTAATCATTTTTGTCACGAAGAGCTTTATGATAATTATTGTTTTCATTGTGTTTAGCAGCGTGATCTCTAGTCCTAAATATTAGCACCAAAAATAAGAAAATTGTCGTTTTCAGTTTGTCCTTTCTCTAAAGATTAGCACTTTCGATGTTCCCACAGTGTCAGTTTCTGTATATGCTTTAACCGCCATACCTGTTTGAACGAGAATCCTTGTTTCCATAGGTACATGGAGAGACTCCTTATGGGACGATAACTGGACAGCTGTAACACAGGTAAGAGGCTAGCATTTCTTTCAACTGAGGGCAAAAGCTAAATATTCAAGTAGAAAGCCGTTGTGTGGCAACTTACAATTAAATCCATTTACATAGGCATAGTATAGGCCATGCCGTAGCTATCTAAAAATTAACTTGACAAGATATTAAATTATAGGCTTACCATTTGCACCGTTGGAACTTGGTTTCGAACACGTTTTCTCATTTTGGAACATCAAATGCCTCTAATATGAAACACGAAATATAGTATGTTGTTCTAAAAATGCCATTTGAGATGCGCTCGTTATTGATCTCTTCTTTGCCAGATGTAGTGTTATGTGTTCTCGTAATAGAAATCTTAAGGCATGTATCGTAAAGATTTCGTGTAATAGGGTTCTCATCATATGTGCCCCGGATTTCTTCATTATGCAAGATTAGCTTCAGAAGTCTAGAGCATATCATAGTAAATTTCTTTGCTCTCGATTCCAATGTCTTTGTATTGGTTGTAATGCAAAATAGTCAGAATAGGTGAAAACTGAGGGAAACCAAGTCATTTGCCGTTAATTCACCTCAAAGGATGGTTTTTAGTCCTAGATTATATTTCATTGTTGAGTTTTTGTTAACAATGATTGCCTTGAGCTGCATAGTAATGAATTCTAAGACAGACAATTCCAAATGTTAATTGTACTTTGATAGAGTTTTGTGTAAGACCAAAGCATCGAGCACCTGTCTAAATTTAGCCTGATGTTTCCTAAGCTCGCGGTTGACTAAATAGTCACATCAACTAACAAGGACACACAAGAGCCTTTTGCTGATGTTATGTTTTCGTTTTAGGACGGTAAAAGATCGGCTCAGTTCGAGCAAACGCTATTAGTCACAGAAACTGGTGTTGAAATTCTGACGCAACGACTTGACAATAATGGACGTCCACATTTTATGGATCAGCTAGAGGCCATGGGAGAGTTGTAAGTTGGGTGTGGCACCGAGGCTACTAGTTATTGTTACTGGTCATCTACAAGAAGAACCATACTAACATCATCATATACATATCGTGTTTTGCCGCCCGTATTCATTCGATAAAGGACTGAAAGATGTGGTAGTTTGACGCCGAAAGAGTCTTTGCCTATTGCAGAGCAATACAAGATGGTTGCCAACCGACTAAAGGACTTTAGGCGAAAAAAACTATTGTTTGTTGATCGTGTCTGATTTTTTTATGAATGTTGTCTTTGTAACCGACTTGCACATAAAATCAGGTCTCGCTAGTTCAGATTGGTACATTTTTTGCCCATTTCATCGCGCTACAATAGGTAGCAATGTACTCCCGAAAATATTTTTCACTTCATTTTACTCGAAATTGTCGTCATAGTTGAAGCATTTGCACAAGCTTGAATGAAAAGCGGGCTACGTTTAGAACGAAAGCTTTTAGGAATCGAGACTATCGTTATGTTTGTATTGTTTCAGATCACTTTGTCGATCAATTGTCCCATACTGCTTTATAGTACCTAGTTTTCCATTAAATATAATTATGAAGAATAAAGATGGTTAAAGATGTTGTTCTCTAAACCCACTATTTTTTCGATAGATGATATCTGCATCGATTTTCTGTTTCTTTTTTGCCCAATCATTTTTGCTTGTTGTTAAGAGGAAGTGAAGCCTGGAAGGGTGTGCCTTGAAAACAGAGAAAAGTGCCTTTAAAATTCGTCACAGAACTGGCCGTGGAGAATACCTATCAAAACGTTCCAAGATATCCTTCTAAGGCCAAACCATCGAGTCCGTTGACATTGTCTTGCCATTGTCAGACATTCTGGCATTTGCGTCAGAAATTTTTTGTTTGTTTGAGTTAAACATATCTGCTATTATCATTTGCGGGGGGTAACCGACAGTGTAGCCATAACGTTATTGGAAAATCGCGTTTTCTTTCACCTGCTATGCAGTCTCGTTCGTCTATCGAACTGGTAGGGGTGCTTGCCCCTGCAAAAGTTTATGGAGTTCGCACTTAGAAATGATGGGGAACATTGTGTTGAACATTTGGAACATTGTGGAACATTGTGGAACTGGTATGAACAATGTGGAACATTTGGACACACATTTATTTGGTATTGTTTCAATTTCTTTCTTGCAACAACAACAACATCCCCAGGCCTGCATCAATTTTGTTGGCATTGGCAACGAATGGTGAACAATCAAAAATGGTGTCTTGAACCAAGCCAGAAAACTTATGAAATGGTGAGGCACGAGGTTATCATTAGATATGGACCATACCAGTCTTGTCATTTGGTAAAACACACCGAAGATCGACTTGATGGTCTCCAATGTGAGTGAAATAGCCAAGTTTATTTTGACTCTAATAAAATAAATAGGATAGGCCTAAGGAAAATTTGATCTTTTAACCTTTATGAAATGCAATACAATTGGTCATACTATCGCTTTCTCCCTTGTCAAGCTCAATTTAGTTGTCTAAGTTGGGTAATATTGAACTGAAATGATAACGAAGGATAAGACAAAAATGAACTGGAAATGAGGAACTGTTAATTGTTTTTATTCTAGTAAATACTCTGCTCCAGCTTTTGTAATGTCATGCACAAGAAATCTTTATTTGTTCACTGGTATTTCCCAAACCATCATCATCAAGTTTAGTGACCAACAGGACATTTAGATGTGCACTTGACAGGCCTAGAGTTCTACTAGTAATTCTATGTACTGAGGAGAGTAGGCAGTAGAACCTCTTGACAATTGATCAAGATCTCATGCAAGCAAAATTATTTTCACAGATTTTAAATAAAAAACCTCTTTGAACATATTGCTATTTCATTGTTCAACTTGGATAGTAAGTATGCAGCATTGCTCCCACCTTATGCATGCCTCGTTTATACTGTTGAAAAAAAGTAATAATTATAATACTTTCCCAAACGCACCTTTTAATTTTTAATTTGGTCAAAAAGCTTTGTAACAACTAAATGCTGCTTAACATAAAACCCTAACCTTACTGTAGTTAAAAGACTTTCATTTCTTTATTTAAGACATTCTTAAAGAAGATGGTCATTCTGTATCCGTTTTAAAATCTGAAGAATGGAATGTTGTTGAACTTATTGTACATGAAGAAGTTGTTTTTAGATGCCAGATACAAGAGCTAGATTTTGGTAGGTTATTTTCTTTTCATAAGTTTTGAATACTGATATTCAGGCATTGTTTAATGTTAAGCTGGATCTGGAATGGCTTCAATGCTGATTACTTGATTTGAAATATGTGCTAGAAAGAGGTTCAGGGCAATATGACCATTGAAGCAGTCAGAGCAGTTGCATGCCTTAACCAACAAAGGACCTTAAAGTGTAAAGAGCATGGTCAATCCACTTTTCTTTAAAAATTGGCATGGTTTAGGTACTTTAAAATTGCTCTTCCCATTCTTCAAAGGATAATATCATCTTTTCCTGCTTTGTGTTCCTCTGAAAAATTTCTTGAATTCTATTGGCATAATAAGTACTATTCTGTAACTAATAAGTGTTTTACTCATTCAGGTGGGGATGGAAAGCTTGATCCACTGTGCCTTCAAGCATTGGCAGCAGTACAAAAAGCATATTGAAATTCATATCTAAAGGTAAAACCTTCTGTATTCTCAACTTATTCCCAGCTTTTTCTTGTAGTGACTCTACTTAGGCCTGTTTATGTTAATTTTTTCTTTTCATTCATTCCATCACATTCTCACAATGCACCCATTCACTAATTCTTAGTGTTTACTTTATCTTTGTCACACTATTCAATTTGCTCATCACCTTGACTCACCCTTCCAATCATTTGTTTATCTATGCGTACGTGGTTCCAGAAATAGGCAACAAAAGTTGAAGTGGACACAGCCAACATAGAAATTGTAGAAACAATATCCTGGATTGATTAGTTAAAATTGTTGGAAAAATAAAATAAAATTGAAGTTTTTCAAGTTTTGTTCTAAATATGTGTGAACCGGTGGCCTTTCCGTATATAAACAGTGCCAAATGTTGAATCATTGATGGGGGAAAAAAAGAAAAAAAAATTGTTTATCTCACATTTTTATTTTAGATATCCATTTCTGTATATATAAGTATGTTAATTTTTATGTTAGGAACATTGTCTTTTCTCTAGCTCTGTGTTCTCCTCATATGAAATAGGACTATTTGGGTTCAAAACAACATGTTTGTCAATGGATGGTTTATTTAGTGCTTACATTGATCACTGTTCCAATGTAGGCTAAAATCTGATACTGAAGAGGTGAAACACAGGCAAGAAGAAGATCTAGGTTATAACAAGTGGCTTTTCTCCAAAGTTTCTTTTTGCAATGCCCTTTAACAAAATTGAAAGTTTTTTTAATCAAGGCAAAAAAATAGTATAAACATGTCATGCACTTATGCTGAGTGAGCTTAAAATTGGTAAATTTTAGTCATGATTAATTGTTTAGGGGATGGTCAGCCAAATTTATTGGGATGTTTTGCTCCCCAAGTTCAATTAAAAAGGCAGATTTAGAGTCAAAAATGTGCTAATTCAATATCAAGGCTAGTTACTGATTTATATCTTGGAAAGCGCAGTTTGATAATGACACACACAATAAGCATGGTGATAGAATTATAAATTTTCTAAATTTTGTTTTGACATCATATCCATAAGTTATAACATCCATAATTGACAAAATCGGTGAAACAAAGTTTTACATAATCAGTAAGACAAAATCAGTAAGACATAATAATTTAGACATAATCAAAAACACATAAACAATCTTTTGATCATTTCAACCATAACTACAGTCATCTTCAGTAAAGTAATGAAAAAGCAACAATTAACTTTAAGTAGAAAAGGATAAATAATAAGGGCACTATCTAATTATCTTCCTAATGCAAATTTAATTATATTTTACTTTTCTATACAGGCATTTGGTTATTGGAGTGCAAAGTTCCTAGAAATGTGTCTTGTTCTTGTGGAGAGACCAAAGCAGACATACAAAACACATTATGTAAATAATCTATTTAAACATATATGAATCTTTTAACTCAAGTATGATTCATGAAGGAATTTCCTCGTTTGTTTTTAACCAAAAAATCATCTGTTACACTGTTTTCGAAACTTTATATCTACGCTGGTTTCGAAAAATAATCGAGCTGCTTTTGGGATTAACAGGAAATCGGTAGCGGTAGTTTAAGACTTTAATTGGAAGTTTAGAAGTTTTTTTTATTTTTTCATGAGATGAAAAATGGAAATTTTGATATAGCATTATTCCATTTCATGGCTGTTACTGGCATAAAAGAATAGAAAAATTATAAACAGACTATGTTAGATTGATAAAATCTAAGGAATGAAATATTGTTGAGTTGCAGCGATAATAACAATAATTGCAATAAAAAATAAGAACTTTTGGAATGTCAGAAGTGTTCAATGAAGATCAAGTAATTTCAAACGAGTTAATTATTTTTTTTTGCTCTATACTCATCCCTCGTACAATTTTCGTGAAGATATTACTGCACACTTGTCAAATTTTGTTTCCAAACGTTTGAGATCCATTGCTCTACCTAATTAGCTCTATTATGTTTATTTTCCTTTCTAAACTGTGTGACGTAAATATCCCGGAAACTATGCGGCTTTCCATTTGGTCTGGAAAGTCCGAATCTCCCATTAAATTTTATATCGTATTCTTATTCCACAATAAGAAACGGATTACCATTCACAGTTTTCTCTAGCATGGGGTTGGCAATAGATTCCTTTTGTTGCTTGTCGGATTTTAATGTTCTCTTGGACGTGATATTAAACGGCCTAAAGAAAAGGCACTATCATTTAGGAGAGAGAACGTAGGGAAAGCGCACATATTACATAATGAAAATTGGAAAAATTTTAAAAATTCTTCCCCTAAATTATCAGTTAATAAGCAGTAGCTATAGGCCATAACAACCACGACAAACGTTTGTGTTTTTCCCCCTCCACCTTCTTTGATTATTTCATATGTAAACGTCTCCATGCACAACTGCCAATGCATATATAATTATAATTTGGTCTAGTTACAACCATTTTGATTGGGAAGCAAATGAATGGTTGATTTTTCTCCTGCTCGTAGTTGTTTCTGGGAAAACACAAGTTCACTTTTGCTCTTTTCATCACCAGAAGGGGGGGGGGGGGTACCCGGTATTTTGGCGTGATTGCGTGATCGGCGTATTTTCAATGCTTGAGTTCGTGAAAAAAAATTTTATTATACGTGAATGCGTGAATAGACATTGCCGCGTGACCTGTGAATCAGCATTACACATGCGTGATTGCGTGAAAATGAGTGTTGTACACTCTTTTTTTATAAGAAGCAGTAAACTTAAGTTCAGGCTGACTGTTCTTAATTTTTTCGAAAATCTGAGGCTTAATTGTTCTTGATTTGTTCTAAATCGATTAGGGTGTAAGCATTGCGAGTGCTAGCTTTTTCGCTCTAGGGTGGTGTGCAAGGCCTCATTTGCCAACAAAGTGAGTGAGAAAGCCTTGATTTGCTGACAAATGTGAAACTTTGGAGTAGCCATCATTGTTGTACTTTTTTTTGCATAAACTTATAAAGGGAAATCACAACAAGGCTTCTTATTAGCGTCCCCTTTTTTAAAAATAGTTCGATTGCTCTTAACATTCTGAACAATATGAACCAGAACATTTCTGTACCCAGACCGGTTCACATGCTAAATTTCACCATTCTTTTCGGTTCCCTTTTTTTTAAAGGCTTGGGTACATTTTTGTATAAACAAAATTGTCATCCGTTTGTGTACCCGGACCGTTATGCATGCTAAATTCCATCATTTGTTTTAGTACCCTATTGTTTAGGTGCTTGGGTACGTTTTTGCATAACGAAAATTGTCATACGTTTGTGTACCCGGACCGAAATGCATAAGGTTACCGAAATGCATGTGACACCGATACCAGACCTGGTAGAAAGTCTCCCTTATTCAGAGATTCCAATGCCGATGGCTTTGCCAACAAGAAGTTACTACTATTAGATAGTTATATAAAAATCAGAGAGCTTCTAGAGGGCGTGATCGTGAAATTAAACTTCCAGACCGTGAAAGCGTGATTTGTAATTATTTTACGCGTGATTCCGTGATTCAGCGTAGATACCTGGTAGCTACCCCCCCAGAAGATAATACTTACTTTTCTAGTATAATATATAAATGATTCTTTCTCAGCTCAAGTGCACGCAGTTAAAAAGTCTGAATATATTTGAATATAAGTGACACTCGAGGTAAATTGCATTAGTCGTAAGTCAAGTAAAAGTATATGGTTAGTCATTAGTCTTGGGTTTTACACAAAATTAGTCAGTTGGTAAAACAGTCTGTTAGTCACCTAGTCAAAACACTTCTACACCCTCTAATATGACCTTTACTTGTCTTTTGACGTCAGACATTTTGCGGATTCAAGTTTGTCATAGTATATTCGAAGGCAAATTAGCTACAGGGGAAATCCTCTGTTTATATAAAGAGGAGGACAACCGCCTATTGTTTAACACAATGCAAAGTCACACTGGGGTTGGAGGGGCAATTGCCCACCTAACCAGTATGTTGAAAATGGCCCTGAATTTTATAGCAGTTATCCAAGTTCAACAGCTAAAAACGTCTAAAAATCGGTTGAAACGTCATGAGCTGCACTATCCTTCTCAAGGGCTTCCGTACAAGGTCCAATCAGGGACCGCGGAAATGAGGGAGCCCCCCCCCCCATAATTTCCATAGTGTACTTAAAACCAAACAAAAATCGTCCTGCTCTTGGTCTTTAGCATGTTTAGCCCCCTCAATCTCTAATATACTCCACGGTCCTTGCATCACAACGATTTATTCCAACTCCAGAATGAATTGCATGATGAAGCTAGTTAAAACAGAACCCCTCTTAACCCCTTCAATTAATACTTTTTTCCGTATAATGTTTGTGAAATCGTCAGATTCAACAATCAGATTCAAATATCTTGGAAAACCGTCAGAAACGGAATACAATTTCATTGCTGCCGTTCGTAGAACAGAAATAATATGAAAACATACTTCTGGAGCTGAGACGGTCTGAAACGGAATAAAATTCTGTATGCCACTGTAGTCTGTTCCGCGTTGTAACCACTGATCTAAAAAAGGATTAGATAGCTGAAAACCGCAAATATACGTGATTCATTAATGACGTTAACAACGCACGCAATACATGTTCAGTTACCCGATTACAATAACAAGGAAGTTAGTGATTTGGTTCCGGAACAAACCAATAAAAACCGGCGTTTTGCTCTTCTACCTCAATTGCCAATCTTGATCACTTTAGCTGCCAGTGACCTGAGGTTGAATAAGAAAAAAATTATGAAGATCTCAATACTCTTCGCGGTTTTACTTGCTATTGCCCTCTTGGTAGAGGAAGGACAATGCTGGGGACGCAGAAGAAGAAGGAGGAGGAGAAGGTCTGGTGGTAAGTTCTTTTTGGTTCTTTATCTTATTTATTTCATATGTTTGTCTCTTTGGTTTATGTTATATATTTTTATCTTTTTAATTAAATATACAAAGAAAAACGAATTAGATAAAATTTTATTTCTCAAAAGTCGTGATATTTCTGTACTAATAAGCTACTATTATACGACGAGACTGCGGAGATTTTGTATGACTGAACTGATTGCTGGCTTGGCTTAAAATAATTAATGTGCGTATGAACTTGAGCTTCGATTTTTCAAAATGAGCATTTAAAATTAAGGAAAGTTCAATAATTTTCGCCTGCTGACTTCTGATTAATTTATAAAAAAAACCAACTTGCTTTCATGTGTTCAGAGGTTATTTCATTATTGAATAGCTACTAACCAAAAAGATCTTAAGTGGTCTTACCACATAGCTTTGTTTTCCTGAACGAAACTGTTATACATCCATGGGCTCCGGGGCAAGTTGGAAAGTGGTCAGTGGTCAAGGCAAATTAAAGGCTCATAATTAATGATTGTGCTAAAAAGTGGGGGCATAGGCCCCTGACCTCTCGGCTTCAGAGGACCTAAGTGTTTGTTACCCTTGTTGTATAATTTACTGGTAATTATAGCATATGAAAAACTTGATTTTGATACTGTATTTCTGTGCAGGCCCATGGAGTATTAGTAATGGTGGTGTTACGTACAAGTTCAGAAATGGAGCCTCAGTCACAGGACATGGCAGCTTTAAAAATGGCGGTTCAGTAGGTGTTAAGGTCACTATACCCTTTGGCAGAAAAAGACGATCTGTTGCCGATGAAACCGACATGGATATAAAGAAACTTATTCCAGCCGAAGAAGTGACAGCAATTCCACCAGTTTTTGATATCGATGATAAAAAGAAAGCAAAGCTTGAAGAAAAGCAACCCGAGATCGAAAAAAGTGACAAAAGCCTGGTCGCACTTCGCCAGAGTCAAGATAGAGAAGACAACTGCGACGAATGTCTAGATATTCAACCTTTCAAAATAAACGACCGAGCTGTTGAAAACAAGACCATAGAGAACAACGATTTTGTCATGGTTGTCAAGTACATCGAAGAAAATATTTCAGCATTGAAACTACAAGCCAAAATCAAATTTGAGGTATTTGATGTCGTGAAAAGTCCTGTTGATAGTGTCAAAGAAGGAGAAACCTTCACAATCAATGCAGAAATGGCCAAGTGTCCATGCTTGTCGATTCTCGACCCAGGCTACTACATTGTAACGGGATCTGTCAATGCTGAAGGCAAACTGGTTTTGTCAAATGTTCTCATGGAATTTGAACGTTAAATTAATATGTATTTAATATTTATATGTACAGCTATTATTTACAAAACTTTCTTTTATTGAAAATGACTTTCTCTTATCGTTTCTGTGCTAAAAGTTTCGCAAACTTTACCTTACTTCAGAAGTACTCTTCTAATTGTACATAATCTAGACAATGATTTAGGCAAGTTTTGGAAGAAAAGAATTTCAACGCAAAAATTTCAAATTTTGTAAAACTATAGGCTTACATATTGGATAGAAAAGTCAATGACTATAGATTCAGTGGTTAAAATCTACCAAAGGTTTTGTTTATGGTATTCAACACTTTGTAAACTCTCAAAAACGAGGATTTAAGAAAATATAGCAAGAAAAAAATTTTCAACCCAAAAGTTGCAATATTTGTAAGGCTATAGGCTTGCTTTTTTCATGAAAAATCGATCACTATAAATTCAACACTTTATATCAGTTCAAAGATAACTTTAGTTTATGTTATTCAACACTTTTTAAGCTCCCTAAAAGAAGGATTTAAGAAAGTTTTGTACGGAAAAAATTTCCGACCATAAACGGCAATTTTTGTAATGCTATATGCTTGCTTTTTCATGAAAACTCGATCACTTCAAATTCAACGCTAAATCTGTATCAGATCAAAGATTATTTCATTTCATGATATGCAACTCTTTATCAACTCTCCTAAAATGACGGTTAAGGTAAGTATTGGAAGAAAAAATTATCTGTAAGAAGTTTTAGCTTTTGCCAGACTATACGGTTTCCGTTTTGAAGATAAATCGCTCACCATAATCTCAACCCTTGAAGTCTATCAGATTCAAGATAAAGATGTAGCTTATAGATTTTCTAAAAGATTGGAATGTAATGTGGAAGTTGCTTGGGAAAACCTTATTGACAATAAAACACCATGACTACCGTAAATCCTCGAATTAGCCGAATTAGCCTGGGGCTTATATATTTTTGGATGGGGGCTTATCCGAGGGGGGCTTATACGAGGGGGGGGCTTATAAAAATATTGTAGACATTAAGAAGACATTATTAAAAGACCTCGTTTATTTTAGTAAAAATTTCTTTATGAGCATTCAATTAATTACTACCAAAAGTATGAATTTGTTGCGGTAATTCAATAAAACGCCATAGGTAACCTACGGTAGCAGTGGGGGCTTATTCGAGGGGGGGTATATTCGAGGGGGAGCTTATTGACAACTGGTAGTTTTAAGGTGGGGGCTTATTCGAGGGGGGGGCAGGGGGCAATTCGAGGATTTACGGTATTTGCATTTTATATGTCTTAACATTATATCAAAATTTATTTTTCACTTTGATTTGGAGCTAAAAAGGATTTGAAAATTCTGTTTAAAGTGGACAGAAAGAAAGCCGATTTTGAGTGGAATTAGTGGGTGAGAAAAACCTTATTACCATCAAAAACCAAGAATATTTTCCTTTGAAACGTCTAAACATTGATTTTAGCGATTAAAATATAGTCCTTTCCACTCTTGTTTGCTATTAAAAGTGATTTGGATGTCCTATTAAAACGAGCAAATAGATAGCCTATAGGTCATGACAAGCAAATCTTATGTGAAACTAGTTTTGTAAAAATACTTTTGTTTATGCAAAAATTATAAATAGTTTGCCTTATAAATGTCTTAATGTTAATTTGAAAAATTTACCCTTATTTGGCAAAGAAATGACTTGATGACTTAACAAAAGCTTAGAAAAGCTGAAAATTTTCAGAGGAATGATTTCGGTAAAAAAATCCTTTTTACACTCGGAAATCATATATATTTCCCTTTTAAACAATTAAAATTAGCTTTAGCAAACAAAATATTTGTTTTGTATCACTTTGATTTGCAAGAAAGCCTACAGACAGAGTAAATTCAAAGTTTCACAGCACTTAGTTTAGTCACGAAACCATTTTGTTCAAGAAAATCATCGATGTTTGTGATCGAAACATTGGATTAGAAAAAGGGACGCTTTTCAATGACATATTTTTGAATAAATTCTTTTTGTATCAACAGAAAAATAAAGTATTGTATTGAAAATACCTTTTTGAATTTCGGTGGCACTGAGATGCTAAATCCCATCTCCGTTCGCCATTTTAAATAAATTGTGATTCTGGAAGACAAATTGTGTCCATGTGTTCAATTGAAAAAGTTGCCCCAGTCTTTAAATTTAACCAATGGGGTTGCGAGAAAATTGGTGATTCGCACAGTGGTGATTCCTTTCGCAGCCAATCATGATTTGACGTCTATTCAGTTCTCTTCTGTATTTATTTGCTTGACGATGCATAACTGATAGAGCTTGGACATTTCTATTCTGTGGCTTGGAGCTTATTCGTGAAAAATCAAGCTGCATCATGCAACAGAAATCCTGTCCAGGTCGAACTAGAAAGCTGTCTGAACATATTCATGTTCATGTTGATGCTTATAGGTTCCAATATAACTTCAATACGGTTCGGTGCTAGAGATATGGCAATTTAAGAAAGATGGCCTATTACAAAATTTTATCCGACTTTTACTTAAATTGTGTATTGCACATTTTATTTTAATCTTTACATGGCAAATCTGTGCCATCCCATTTCATAGTCAGTTCTCATTAAAATTTATGTTCTGAAGGCAGGAAATCAATGATTGGTGAATACATCTATTTCTTGCTGGCGCTCTCCACTGCATGGCTTTGTGGAAGAAAATGCCAAGTATCAACTAGAAAATAAAAAAACTCTATGACATGAACTTAACTTGATTCACATCAAACTTTGGTGTAGATGCTTGCACAGGGAACTAAAGTTCAGAATGGGAGAGCGGAGGAGCATTTAGTTCAAACAAAAGCAAGGCATCAACAAAACAAAGCGACGGCAACCATAACGAAACGTGCGCCATCACATGACATAACCGTATGCAGTAAACTTCTAGTAACAATTGAATAGGATTCCCCTGTGATGGGGATCAATTCAATCTAAACATAACATATGAAGGGGCGGAATTAAGCAACATGACTTAATTTATGAAATTTCTTGCTATGCGGGGAGAAAAGCAAAGATTCATTTGTTACTGTGATTTGTAAATCATCACAAGATGTTCAACCCCTACTTTGCACAAAGGACGTAGGGAATCAAGTGTTCCTGCACGTTTTTACGTTACACGAGCGCATAATACTGACATCGTGTCAAATTCTGAAAAGTGCTTGACCCTAAATACTAACAATTTAGCCCCAAAATTTATTCAACTAAAAGCATTTGTGGATTGTAAGATTTGAATTGTCGAAAACTAAACATTACGAGCGGTAACTATTTGAAAATGGTTATAGATGCAAATACTTGGGAGGGAATAAAACTTATTGCCATCTAGAGCAGGGGACGACAAATAGAGAGTAGGCCGCCATATGGTTCTCTGTTGTAGCGGAAACCCCCTGTTTATCAACAGGAAATAT
Source organism: Rhopilema esculentum (assembly GCF_057945365.1). Taxonomy (NCBI): domain Eukaryota; kingdom Metazoa; phylum Cnidaria; class Scyphozoa; order Rhizostomeae; family Rhizostomatidae; genus Rhopilema; species Rhopilema esculentum. The sequence goes on along the minus strand of NC_142819.1, from coordinate 2,291,270 downwards.
AAGGAATAAGGCGACAGGATGAGATAAACATTGAGTTCTTTCCATGTTTTACCATACTGTAAAGCATATATGGCAAAATGAGGGTGTCTATATAGAAACCCATCTTGCTATTTTTTTACTTTTACCCTATCGTTTTACCCTTTGATCTAGATTTAAAAACCATTAAGAAATCTCACCTGCCAATATCGAGTCTCTCATACTACTCATATAATCGTAAAAAACATAGGGATGTGTCCTATTTATGTTGGGAAAATACTTTACATGATATCTAATGCTGCATTTTAGTATGTCAAAAAGCATACATTCTCCTATATGGAAAACAGTGATTAGTTTAGTAAAATGAATAAATGAAAGGTTCAGACAAAATTAAAGAACAAGACAACTTAAGGAAGAAAGGATGCTGCTATTAACTGGTTTTAGTTAAAATGCTTGTCGTTAAGTTAAAACCATTCCTCGCACTTATAACCTTGTCTCAAGAAACATTTGGCAGATCATTTGAAAATGCTTGATTAACGGAAAATTAACAAGGCAGAGAGAAGATTTAAAAATTCACCTTCTGCTGGAATTTCGGCTGGTGGACCATGAGGTGGAGCCTGGAGAAAATTCGAGTTAAAATAATACACTATACGAGTAAAAATACAGTTAAATACAAATAAAGTAAATCGAATTATAGAAAATTTGCCTAAGCAAAGGCAGTTGAGAAGAAAATAAATTATGTACAAAATATAAAATATAAAGAAACCCGGAAATCAAGATCCAGAGTATGCTTCAGAGTTTTACTTTAAATTATCTAGGGTTACTAAGGGTTACTAAGAGTTACTTAGGGTTACTAAGAGTTACTTAGGGTTACTAAGAAAAGCAAGGAGAACATGTTTAAATGATGATTTCATCCAGCGGTCAGCTAGTCAGGCATTGATCAATTTGAATTAAGCTTGGAAACTCAAAAGATAGCATCCTGTATTGACTGGACCAGTCAGTTCCCGCTAGAAATTCAAAATCGGGCAACGTTGTTTATTTATAAAATAATAACTATACCTCTGCAATCACTTTGTTTGCATCTTCTGGAGAAATTTTATAAGGAGAGCCATCAACGGATACATTATCGCTAAAAATCAATTATCTGGGTTAATTTTGCTCAATAAAATTGCCAAAGATAATTGCAGTGCCTTAATGAGTTTTATGACACTTAACACGCGACAAAATACATATCAGAAAAGATAAGTCTTTATCTACTTTTAAATTTCACCAATTTTGAGTATACTTCACTTTCGCACAACAAAAGTTTGACTATTGAAATCTCAGGTTTACAACAGAATGCAATAGTCAGCTATACAACAGAGAGCATATAATCATGCAGTATAGAAATCTCGCCTTGAAAATATATCATTTAACAAACACATTTACCAGAATAGAATGATGGCATATAGGCTATTGTCAAAGCTTTACTAACATGACTTGGAATGTTGACTGGTAAACCTTTTTTACTGTACCGGCTAGCGTATAGTATTTCATACATGACAGTCTATTTGTCCGTTCAATCTCAACTCAATGTCAAAACGAAGATCTCGAACAGTTAACTTACCATGCAATGTCATCAGCAACACATGGATTGCTGTTCATCAGACGTTTCCAGTGCTCGTGTGTACTCAGAACAGTCTGCACAGCAAAGTCCCTGTCTTTTGCTTCACCGTTGAAGGCAAATTCATTTTCTGGCTTCCCAGCCGGTATCTTGTACAACTTAAACCATTCGTGCGTGGCCTGTTAACAGAGTATGTCTGCTAGGTGATTTGCTTCATCAAAGCTGAGAGGCATAAAATTATACTGATAGTGTGTCTGCTAGGTGATTTGCTGCATCAAATGATAATTTGATGAAATAACACTAATAGAATCTTGTTACATGATTCCTCATCACTTGTAGAGCCAGCAGATTGGAAAAATACATCTATTTCTGAAGTTACGCTTTTGGTGTATAGAAAAAGATGGTTGTACGCTTCCAATGACTCTGAGTGTCCCGATTTCTGAAATCACCCATTGAGGGTATCAACTTGATAATTTCAAATTTAATTTTCTATCATATCTATACTGGTTCATAAAAATATTATGAATAAATTGAGAACATACAATAATGTGAAAAAGCTGGAAATTGCTAAAACAAACAAAACCTAAAATTTACATGAAAAAATGAGCCTTAAGTTCGAGGCCTCATACATCCCAGAACTAGTAGCTCCAAAATCTATAAATCTTTTAATTACACTAATTACAGAATTAATCAAACTTACTTCAAGAAGACCTGGCATATGTTGTCTTATTCCTTCAATATCTGAAAAATTTAATTCATTGAATTATATGGCATGCACAAACAAATATATGAAAGAAAACTTCGGCCTAAAGTTTGATATAAAGATTGTCTGCAATTAAAGGGTTTATCTTATATTCAAAGGATGTCCATAAATCGGTAAAGTATTAGAATGAATGGTTCCTAAAACTATTTGCTATTTGAAATAATGCTAGAATACAAGTACTAAGGCAAAAATTATAAAGAAAAATCATTTTTCAAGATTTCAAGAAAGTTCTTGTTTTGCTTTATCCGCCAATACTGTGTGGCTGCTTGTAAAAATCCAGACTAAGTTTCCTCGAAAGAATTTCTACATTATCAACAGAATTCTGTTGGTGGTTATGGAAAAAACACCTTTTAAAAGGCCATATAAACCTTTAGCTCCCTGAGAAATACAATGATTTCAACTTGCTTCTCTTAAAGTAACACAAAAATCATTCCTTGAAGCTTAGAAAGCTTTGAAAATAGAGAAATGGTTTTGCTGCAAACTATCAAACTTTTATGGTGTCCAATTGAACCTAATTGTCATTTTCATTTTCCTTGCTCTACTTTTTCTTTAATTTTTCCTACTTTTCCATCATTCTTCTAAGCATTTGGTATATTTTTCCTGATAATAATGATTCTATGCTCTTTCAGTTGTCTCTGGCATCAACACTCTTAACAAATATTTTCATGAGCTGATAGAAATCTAACTAAAAGTCTGATCAAGTTTCGGTTGTCTTACCATTAATTTTGTCTGCAAGCGGGTCTGTGACATCGATTGTTAAAATCTTCCAATCTGTTTCTCCTTCGTCAATTAAAGCTAAGGTTCCTAGAATTTTTACCTGCTTTACTTCTCCACGACGACCAACCTTAAACAAAACATATTTGTTTTAAAAACGCTGAAAGTGTTGATAGTGATCTGATACAGTATGTTAGAAAGCCTCATGTGTATTTTTGGAATACCAGAAGGAACACATTTAACATAAAAAATTGTGGATTCCGAAAATTTAATAAGGGTTATTACTACTCAAAGGAATACAACTTAAAAACGATTGGCACCTAAAACCTATGCAAAAAAGTTTGATCAAAACAAGGCTGGGAAATTGCTAGAACAAGATATTGCGAACCAATATTTAATTGTTGCAATGCTCAATTCATGCTTAACTTGTTCGGGAGATGAATCATGCCTGTCTTCCAGACATGCAAGCCCCCGTTTCAGGTTCATTGCATTTGCGCACTATCACTTGAAGCCCTGGCAGGAAGTTCAACAGTTGTGTGGTCACAGACAGAACCGTTGTGCGAATACTGTTATAAATGCGCATGTACAATGACCCTGCAACACTGATTGGTTTAAGACAGTATTGTTTTGAAACAAAGGACTTAAAGTTTCATCTCCCAAACAATAACAATTGACCAGAATTCTGCCTGCTCAGGACCTTATATGGGCCATTCTAAATTCTAACACTGCATTTTCACTGACCAAAATATTTCAACCCATACAGCTGCTTAGAGCCGTTACTATGTGAACCAATCAAAGAACGGTCTTACAAATATTGCAGATTGCTTTTGGTTGCATTAGTGGCGTTTTGTGAAAGGCGCATTTGTCTTACAACAAACAGGTTAAAATACAACACAAAACAACACTCAAAAAAATCTGTTCTGAGAGCTTTCAATTCTTTCAAAGAATTGGATCCAATTTCTATTACAAATTTTACCAGAGCGTTAAATGACAAGCAGATAAATTTGAGAAATTGTATTGAGACAACTTATTGTTATTGTTATCAGACGAAAAGCAAATATATATTCCAAGCTTTTCCTATACCTCAAACAAACTGCTGAAAATATCATTTTAAATCACTTCAATTTCAGTAGCTTATAGAATTTCCAAGGAAACAGAGATCAAAGAAAACCTAGCTATCTTAATATTGTTAAAAAATTCTTACAAGCTGCATGTGCAGCCCAACACTGTTCATATGGTTGACATGGCAACAGAATGGAAGTGAAAACACTTCTTCCTATTCTAAATGATTGCCAGCTGCCACCAATACCAGACATTGCTAAAACAACCTGCTTCATAGTTTCTCTAAGTCTAAAAGTTCTTTCTTATTTCAAAAAACGATTTTTGAATAATTTTCATGAAAGAAGCTTTGTGCAAATTTGTCATTCTTTTGTAGCAAGGTTTTTTAAATTGTATTTGCACATACAAAATCTGTTAACAAGCAGAGATTGTTGAATAAAAGTTTTTTCATTTCTGCCAAATACATAAGAATACTTTGTCTACAGCATAACAAAGAAAATTAGTGAAATAATATCAGTCTTGTCTTGACATGAATTTAAATGATATAAAAATATTGAAGAACAGAGTTTGCCCAAGGTCAACAATTTTCTAAAGCTCATATCTAAAAAATAAAAGAGTACCTTATGCCCTATTTCACACACGTCAATTGGATCATTGTCACCTTTGCACTTTGTGCTCGAATCAACTTCATGAGGGTCTTCCCACGTCTGTGAAGATAAAATATTATAGCATCATATGTTCTTCCTTATTTTATGCATGTAACCAGTTCTATAAATGGTTTCTACATCAACAGAACAGAGAGTCTTGATAAATCAACAAAAATATTTTCAGATGAATTCAACACAGTGGAGTTACCTGTGGCAAAGCACCATAGTTCCAGATGTAACCCCTGTAAGGAAACACATTGTTGACAAATCTAACTTTGCCTTTTTTGACATCTTGTATAATTGGATTGAGTTTTTCTTTCTTGTTTATCTGAAAAACAAAATATCATTTCCTGCTTCAAAAGTATCAAGTTATGGACTTATGGACAGTTATGTAACTAACTAGCTACAGCAAGGGCTGGCACTACAGGCATTAACCTAGCATCATTTTTTTCACAAAGAAAATTCTCAGACCATGGTTCTCTAAAGTACCATGAAATGTTTACTGCTCTGTTAAAAGGCTGTCTCCAAGCATATTTTCACAGCATTTTTCTTTGATTTATCGGCTAGCTATATTTGCATTGTCATTTGCATTGTCATTGCCGGTCCTTATTGACATCAGTGAAGTGAGTTGAATCCATGCCATATTCAATAAACCTGACCTTGGTAGAAGTCTCTGAAAACTAATAAACTGCCCCCAAACACCTTTGTCTCTAATGACATATGTGAAACAACATTTTGCAGAGCCATGGTATAAGACGGGATGAATGGCATTAGGGGTGGATGGTATTAGTTTCTCATTTCCAATATCTTGAGAGTTATCATCAGCTGTTGAAACTATTGGAATGTTATCTCGTTGGATTTACATAAAAATTGCAGTTATGCTGATCATGCCTTTTGATTTTTTGTTTGTTTCTGATTTCATAGTTTGATAATAAAATCTACACTGTAATATAAAAAGCAAAAGATAAAAATGAAGCTGTAACAAAATAACTTTGTTTCTACATAATTTTCACAGGAGCAAGCAATCAACCAACCAGAGAAAGAGATAAATCAAGTCAATGACCTAGCTTTAAAAGTTAGATAATTTTTAAAATAAATATAGTTACTCTAATTTCAGTTATTTTGGGGCTTTTTGTCTAGATTGCAGGCTAGTACTTCCATTTATTTCCATAGGACCCTAACTGCAGCTCAACATTAGCAAAACTGTGCTACAAATGAACTCTCATTCTTTGTAGAAGTTAACTTGCATTTGTCTTTTGATGGTATGAAAACAGACACCTATTACAAACAATTAAGACAGCACACAATATATTATAAATCTAGAATATGAACTACAATCAAATCCAATAAGCAATAAACAGAATTAATACAGGAGCTGATTACCTCAAGTTTTGCATTGGTCCACCTCGGAATTTCTACAACCATATTGTATATATTCTTCTGAAAAAAGAAATTGAATTATATCAGCAAACCAATACTCTTACAACTGAGAAATGTGTCAATTCACCAAGAAACATTTTTTTACCCCAAATTTTCCATGCAAAAAATATGACAATTTAGAATAAATAATTCATATACTTGCAAAAAGGTGCTGCGATAAAAGAAAAAGAGAAAACAATAAAAATTTGAGAAACAGGATAAACAATGCTCAGTATCATACTTGCATCATGCAGGACTTTTGAAGGACAGATTTGTTAAAAACCATTTTCTGCCATAAATCTTAAATTTTCAATGGCATACAATTAAAAAAACTATGTGAAACTACAATCTTAAATAAGTTAAATGCAAATTTTTTTACACCTAGGCTGCTACAAATTTGCATGTATTTAAAAAATTTCAAAAAACAACCTACATTTCTAAGTATTTTAGGTATGATTATGATATGAAAAGGTATTTATTAATCATCATACCTCTTTATTTGCAAACAGAGGAATGTCATGAAATGGTGAAATTGGACCATTTTCTCCTTCTGCAATGAAGAAGAACAAAATTAAATCAAAGTAAGATTACATATATCAACTAAAATATTTATTTAATTTTACTGTCAATAATTTAAGTTCAGGCTGTTCAAAATCCAACATCCACAAGAATTTCAAAAATCAACACAAATCTTTATTTCTGTTGTAAGTTGTTATTTTGAGACTGGCTTAAAATCTGGACACAAAAATCAAACAAAAAAACTAAAATTATGCAAAAAATCCAAAATCAAATGTTTTGCAGTCCCTGCAACATCCTTGGGAATTTAACCTTTTATACTAAAGTGATTCATGAAAGAATGAACAAGGGCTGCAATTCAGAAAGGAAAGATAGCTCCTTGAAGAACACAAAATTACATAATGCCATATGTAACATTATTTAACAGCAAAAACTTTCCTGTTGATCAAGGGGCTCCGAAGCAGGTTGAAAAGTGGGGGAGGGGGGCAAAAGCAAATTAAAGACCCATAACAAAAGATTTGCAAGAAATCTCTGTCTTGAAAAAAGTAGGGGGGAGCAACCCCGTCGTCGGAGGCCCTGGTGGATTCTTTCTTTGAAACTTTGAGCAACCTGGAAAATTGATTAGGTATAGGAAATTGAAAGGATCGGCAACTTTGAGTTGTTAAAAACTACCAGAGTGTTCGAAGTTCATGCCTGAGCTCTGGGAAATATTAGACACATCAATTACAAATTAAGATACTGTTCAGTTCTTTATTTTTACAATGGTAAAATCATAATTTTTTTAAGATAATATTGCCGAGCGACATCTGGCTGCATCTAAAAGCAACATTTTTTGTTTTAATTGAAACAGTTACATTTTGATCAAATGAATCTACTATTTAAAATAGTATTTTGGCACGCAAATGTCGAGGTTTACACTCACTAATATATATCTTGTAGTCGTGAGTATGCAGTGATCCACTTTCTTGAACAGAGTAGGCCATAGTTGAAAGTCGAGCAGCTGTGCCTGTGCAAAATGAGCTAAGGTTGGGGCAATTCTTCCTAACAATTGCAAGCCAGACAAGAGAACTGACAGTGCGAATGTACAACATGGTCACTGTAACGCAGCCTCGTTTGCATGGCTTCTCTGAGAAATAGAAGGACAGAAAAATGTCATACCCTACGGGGATGTTACAGTGAAGATCTAACGGTCTGAAAAATTTCTTGAAAACATCCATGAAAAACTTGTTATAACAGAACATTGATTCTTGCCGCACCTCAAAACATGTGATTCTTAGAGTCGTGGTCTAAAATGGTTCTTTAATTGTTCCTAAGGAACACAACGTGTGAATTTGATAATAATCAACAAAGAACGTTTAAGACTTCATTACCATCTTTCTCTATCAAGAAATTGTTTTAGAAAATGAAATGTGCCAACACACGGTACAAGCTCAATGACTGATGAGTGTGCTTGAGTGTGAGTGAACATTTTGAGTGAAATTCACGCTTGTTTTGTTTTCTTCAAATATTCGTATGGATAAGAGTTAAAATTTCGATAAAATCTGACAATTCTTAATCAAATCTTAAACTTCGCAGATTTTGAAATTATTCATTCTAATGAAATTTTCTTGATTTTTTTATCTTGAAATATGAGATTTGAACGAATTGGTTTGGTAAAGCCTGATCTTTCCAATCAATCTAGTAATCAATTAGAGCCTACTTGTGATAATTTTCTACCTCTGGTTTCTACATTTTCATATCTAACATGTTTGTAAAATTCAAACTATCTAAAAAATTTTGTTTCTACGGTTGACATAGATTTTTTTTCTTTTTTTTCATCAATAATTCAACATTTGGTGCTGTTTATATACCGAAAGGCCACCGGTTCACACATGTTTAGAATACAACTTGAAAAACTTGAATTTTAATTTATTTTTTCCAACAATTTTAACTAATCAATCCGGGATATTGTTTCTACAATTTCTATGTTGGCTGTGTCCACTTCAACTTTTGTTCGCCTATTTCTGGAACCACGTATGCATAGTATGGCAATACGAAGAAGTGCAAATAACAGCTTGGTAAGAATCCAATTAGTCACCAGTGAAATTGCTAGATCATGTTTCTCTGAAATCTTCATAGATAAAACCAATATAAACTTTTCAGTTTTTCTACTTGAACCACCACTGTGAGTGAAAATCAATGACGTAAAAGAACCATGCTTAACTTGTAAAACCCTTTGACTGTACGCGCGTTTCTTCTCTCTTTCATTCCCTGCAAAAGTGTTGTTTAGTTTCTGGTTTCTGTACAACGGTGCGAATGGGTTGAGTACCCTTACATCAAAAAATGCACTTTGTTCCTTTTGCCACAAGCCACGTATGCTGATGTCCACCCTTGCCTCTTCTGATTTGTTGGAATTCTTTGGGAGATTTGCACCACCATGATGTTGTAGAGGTGGCTCAATTCTAACATCATTAGAAATTTCTGTTGCCGAGTAGATCACGTACTTCATTGTGTCGATGATAGATGTATCCACCTTTTTGACAAAACATTACATGGTCAACGGAGAAGTGTTTTCCGCATACACAAATAGTTGGCATGAACTTTACGCTTGGAATTCACGCTTGTTGAGAACAAAATTTTCGGCCTTCAAAGGAAGAGAAGTGAGCCTTGAAGGCACACCTTTCATACAAGACAGCTCGTACCAATAAAACAGTTGACCATAGATTGGTTGATTCTTTTCTTTCATATGTATTCAAGCTAATCAAACAAGATATATCTATACTTGAAGTTGAAACTAAAACAACTGTTTTAAAAAATTGTAGGTTAACGCAAAAAAATATTTGCAATCCATTTTTGCAAATACCGGGTCATGGCTGCTATAGTTTCTCAAAAAATATGTTCTTTCAATAATTTTATTCTTCCTATGGTACATGGAATATATTCAAATACCAAAATACCTGCTCCATGCATTTCTAACGTTGGAAAAACAGAAAGAAATTTTTATCTTCTCAAACTACTCGTCACCTTGGCTTATATGGCAAATATTACGTGGCCCAGTTTTGCAAAAGACGCACACTTCAAACGTATGCCATTTAAGGATAAAGAATTAACATAACTTGGTTCTGACTTCTAAGAATTGGTTTATAGAATCACAAGACCTGACGTGCCCTATCAGGTTTGGTCATGAAAACGACTCCGTGGCAACGACTCCGTGAAAACAGCCGTAAGGCCGTGCAGACTCGTAGTTTTACACTCTTTTTTATATGAGACTCAGCCTTAATATTCTTGAAAAAATTTTTGTTGGAATCTAAATAAACTTTTAAATTATTCCTACTTTTTCAAATATGATATGATTTTAGGGGAACATGGCCCATTATTGAATAGCAACCTCAATGTCAGCTGAAGCTGAGCAATATTTTTGCAATATTCTTAAGAATTTGATGATTCTGTGTCTGTAGATTCTTATAAGCAATATTCTTATGAAAAAGGAGTGTATATGCAGAATATGAGCCGAAAAAATAGAAAGCAATTTGAGGTTCAGCCACAGTACTTATTTTGAATTTGGAGATCTTTGACACCAGGCTAAAAAATCTATTGCCCTATCTAAATCAGGGCAAATCTAAATACAATCTTTATAAGAAATAAGCGAAGACCTTACAATACCCCTCGATATCGTTATTCTTTTGGATGAACATTGGATGAATTTTTTACTTCTTCATAGTGAATACCCGGTTTTCCAAATTGTGTCGAATTGGGCGGAAGAGGAGGGACAGGACAAACTGTTATGTTTGACTATGGTCTAAATTCATTTATGTCATGAATTGTGCTTTTTTTCCTTAACCATAAATGGATAGAAGTTTGATAAGCTGGTTGTGGATAAGCCCCGTCCCCCACAAGCACCACGCGATTCCGGAAAAGGAACTTGAAACTCGAAATAAACTGCGCGGATTTATCAAAAACAGGAATCTGCGCAGAATTGGCGACTATAGAAAGTGTTCTTTCTACGAAAATGCTGACTGTAAGCGAGGCCATGACTCTACCTATGCCGATGAAGTGAATGCTTTGAACGTATTTGGAAAGCTCTGAGCGAGATCAAAGAATGATGTTGTGCAAAAACTATAATCATGGCAAGGGCAAATCTTGACTAGCTTTACTGATTTCTATCCTGACGGGGGTAACCAATCATAACCGATATTACTCAATAGGACAATCCTATGTTCAAAGGGCTTATGACACAACACCTTTCGGTTTCATTTAAGGGTCTTACGCAATCAGCGTGCTTTGCGACTGTATTTTCAAAACTGGCCTAATATTGAACTGCATGAAAATAACAAATACGGTCCAAAACTCCTCAAGTAATAAGAAAAGCTAAAGCAAGGCAGGCCGGTTGCACAAGAGTCTTTAAAGATCAACGAATCGTGGCCAGCCTTTGATAAACTTGCTTTTAGAGGCATAATGAAACCGAAGAGACGAAGAGCAACACGATAAAGCAAATACAAATGTCGATAGGGGAAGACTGTGATTTATTTTTGATATCGCATCTAAAACTAGCACTGAACTAGACTGATAAATCGTGAGGAGAATGGTGAATTCGTGACTGGTGGCTTAGTTACACGACAATAACGCGGCGTAAATTTGCGCGAGTACTTTTTCCACACGCGTCCATAAATGGGGCAGGAAAACGTTGTATTAAAGTGTTTTGCTTCAAGACAAATTTTTCAGAAGTGCTTTGTATTGTGGCTACTTTATTTATGTTAAATCCATTTCCATCTTGCAATTTTTTTTTAAGAATTAGATAGTTTAATGATTTAAAATATAATGGAAAATATATTCTCAACCGAACTGAACAAAATTAATCATTGATTGTAAATTGTAAATTGCAATGACACAACCTAACCAATGGACTTCTTACAGCCCTTAAGTTTTTTTTCTCAGAAGAGTTCAGTTTTATATCCTACTTTTTTGGGCAAAAAAAATCGAAAGTCTTTAAAAAAGAGAGAGGCAACCCTCCGCCCAGGCATTAAAGTGCATGCGCAGCTCATGCGACGGACAGATTTGACGGAGGGCTGCCTCACTCACCAAAAGATTTTCCCTGTTTGGTCTACCCGACATATAAGGTTTCTGGATTGGATCAGTTATCGTCTGTGTGAAAATGCACACTTGATTACCCCCTGTTTATCTCTGCAAATGAATGCTGTCACTTTTAAGACGGCTTTGAAAGGCAACTGCAACTGTAATAACATAAACCGTATCTTGAAGCGTTCTCGTACTTTTAAATAGACTTACACAGTATCCTCCATTTACAACGGCAGGAAACTTGCAAAAGACGAGAGCTGGAAAATTCGCAATTCAAGGCAAGAGGAAGGACACTTTCATTGGTAGGTCTTTCTTAAATTGTCTGCTCGTATTCATGAGACGTATCAGCATAAACTGCTTTTTTATATTTCTCAACTTTGCAATGAAATGAATATGAATTTCAAAGAGGGAAAGTTGTAATGTGGCATAATTATTGAAGCAAGGGTCATTTGGCTCGAAACAGTAATATCGCATTTACATTTCAGCAATTTTAGTTTAGTTAGAATCAAGACACACAATAGGCACATCGTCTTTTTTCTGGCTCCGTGTTCTCCAGACGTTAAACTAAGACTCATTGGGTTGGCAACAACACGTTAGTCGATAGATGGTTTATTTGGTGCTCCGAAGGCTGCTCCGAAGTACACTAGATTTTTAAGACGTATACCGCTTGTAGACAGTACACACTGGATTTCTTTCTCATTGCGCAACGGTCGAACTGCAAAGCTTTATCTCCGTATTCTTTGTGTTTATGACTGAGTTCAAAGGTTTATGCTCATCTTTGTGCATAAGGAATTAAGTAACGTAACCAGTGGGGATTGTGAATTCAGAGAATCTCTTCTTTTTTGCAAAATTAGCTGGAACCAAAACTCTAAAGGGCATCGTCTTACCACCGAACTTATCATGCGAACTTTATCACGAAAACTGTTGAACTGTTGTAACTTGATTCAACAATAACTACATAAAGCTAAAATATGAAGCAACGATAGGCTCTCTTATGGCCCAAATCTATGAGTTCCTCCAAGGCCCGGGCAGGCTCTTGACGACCCCCTGGATTAATTTAGAGTGAAACAGTTTCGCTTTTGCATAAAAATGATACTGGATGCGTCATCATGATAAATGATAGTGTCATACTGCAAAATGTGATGTCCTTTTACCAAGTAAGAAAGTTTCGGGAGACGAGAGCTGTGGATGGCTGGGTAGTTTCCCAAAATTTACTTCAAACCATGTAATTAGCCATTTTACCTCTTGCAATGGAAATAATTTTTTGTGTTGATCCAAACCATTTTTTATCTATATAGAAAGATGCTTTGTCATATAAATCATATATAAATTCTTTTTCCGGTTTTATTTTAACTTGATTTAGGCTCTACTGTTCGATTTTTATATTTATTGTGATATGAGGCAATTACTTTATTTGGTATTCATTTTATTTGGTCCAGTAGAAGAGTGCAAATGCATAATTTGTATAATCAGGGGGTAACCCAGTCATAGCAACTATTGAACCTTATTTCTTTACGCTTCTTGTTTTAGCCTAAAGGCCGATATTGATATCGATAAAGTCTTAAGAGTATTTTGAACTTGTCTACAACATCCACGACCCAAAAGGTTTTACACAGCATCGCGTTGGCCTTAGTAAGCTGAGCTTTCATAAACGCTAACATAACTTGAGCAAAAATATAGATCGTTTGTTACCAATTAATGATGGTGTGGGGGATACAGAACACTTTTTACTGCTCTGTGATACAGTTAAATGCGATCTCTTCGACAATGCAAAGGCGATATTACACCCCAAAGGATAAAGAAACTTCTCACATGAAGCTTTACTGCAAATAATTCTTTATGGCCACGAAAAATTATCTATAAAATCATATACAAAATTTCTCATGGTAAAATAAAAATATATCCAGACCTCAGAATAGTTAGAACAATTCTCTCTTATCTAATTTGTCTTTCTTTATGTCTGTTTTATAAAATTGTTACTTAATAATTGCAAGCATTATATAGTTTATGTAATCTGTAATATGTAATTTGTAAATCTGAAGTAAATATGTTTTATGCAATGGTCCCAAGGTTGCTACGTATTTCATGCGTAATGGTCACAGGGTTAATTGTAGAATTGTGTAGGAATATAAAAGAGTAACTTGAATGAGTTGTCAGTATAGAAATTTGTCTTTTTGCTCAGGCTTCAGCTTTTTGCTCAGGCTAACAGTTTTTCCTAAGACGTGTTCATCATCTGGTTGTACAAGAAATTGGTTATCAACCGATTTTTAAAAATCATTTAACTTTAATTAGACTCATTAAATAAAGACACCTCATGTGAACTCTTATGCTACAATCATTTTCTGGGTAAACATGAGACTTGCTATTCTTTATATCTGTAGGCAAAGCAGTAAAATTTTCAAGTTGGTTTTGAAAATAAAAAAAAACAAGAAGCATTGCATCTTCTACGCTGAATTTTATTGACAATTTTTTTCGGCTAGCTTCTTCTAATCTTCAATAAACAATGCCACACTTTCGTTATGGTGTCGGAAGGGCCATAAAATTGTTGGCTCATTTTTCGCTAGATACAATGACCTTTCGAAACCTCACCCTCGTACCCGTAGCTGGGTGGGCGAGTAACATGATTTGACTTTAAGCCCAGGGACGCCGGAGCGGTGGGGGGCACGGGGGGTTGGGGCACGAGGGGGCAGCGCCCTTTGCCTTTCACCAGGAGGAGCAGAGGGGGCAAATGTGTTTTTTAAAGAAAATGACAATTTCAAATACAGTCATTTTTTATTTAAAGATTTAACGTTAACCACATTTCCCAACGGCTCTTGTGCTTCTATCACTCTATTTTGTTCTAAAATAGTAGATGATTGCAAAACAAATGTTAGAAATAACGAAAAATCAAGCATTATAACGTTGAAAGCAGGGCCGTCGCGAGGCAAGCCTTGTTGGGGGGGGGGGGTGTGGACTACAAATTTACCTGATTAAGAAATAATTACCTGAAATTCTTAAGTTGCTGTCACAAACCTCTGCAATACATTTTTTCAATCTAACTGTGTGTGGCATATAATTCACAACATTCATTTTGAAATGATAATAACGGACTTTCCTAATAGTTTTTGCCAAATCTGTATACCGGGACGGGCAACTACTCGAGGCGGCACCATGGTTGCCGCTGAAGGGCCAGAAAATTTTCGAATTTTGATGCTTCCAGTTTCCTAGAAAATGCACTCTTTTAAGTAAATTTTACAAAAGCAATCCTCCTAATCCTACCAAAAATTCTTTTATTTCTGCAAACAAATTGAACAGCAGATAAAAACATTTGGTACAATTTGGCCGTGGTCTTGAAAATTCCATGTTGTCAGTTACTTCTAAAGCTAGGTAACAAGCAGTACTGGTTGCCAATTTAGATCTCTCTTTCCATCTTAGCATGCCTTTTTAGGGGAAATGGACACAAGGCACAATTTTACCTGGGCCTGGATTTTTAGCTTTTGTGCCAACAAAAAATCCTCTAATCTTCAAGTCATTAGTTTTTTTATCTTCCTTCATATCAAGAAACATCATATTTAGCCAAAGAAGCAACTATCTTTGCTTGATCCTTTATTGATGTTAATACATGAAGGTCGCTGAAAAACCTAAAGCGTTTCTTCCACTGGGCGGATTTTACCTGAAATTTCCTATCGAGATACTATTTGCGGGGTGTGCTTATATTGATAAGTACGAATTTTGCCAGGGCAAGAGACAATGGAAAATTCAGAATAAAATTTTTGTAATTTGTATTGAGGTAAGCATGTCTTCCCAAAACCTCAATACAATCCTCCTGATAACAAAAAGCAATTTCTTAAAATCTCTAACCATTAAAATGCTCTTGTTTTAGCTACGTAAATGTCTTCATCAACGGTAATTGCCAAAGATCCAGGAAGACTTTTTGAAGAGAACATCATTCTCAAGCAAAAGATTGGCAAAGTAAAAAGATCGATCGAGGATATGTCAATTTTCGACGTTGATGGCCAGGATGGGGCTGGTAGGGACAGCAATTGGAAAATGCATGCAAAACGATGGATACTGCGACCAATCACAGTTTTCGGCGTTCTTGCGATAGTTTTAGCTATCGTGGTAGTTTCCTTGCTGGTTTCAAATTTTTCAGCAACAAGATCCAGTTTGCGTGAAGCAGTTGCAGCGAATGTCAAAGCAAGTGCTCTCAAAACACAAAATAACAAGGGCTTAACAACCTGCACAGATGCTGCAACCGCAAAGACATTCCCGGATCTAGACTATGCTTTGTTTGGCTACAATATTTTAAAAGGATACCCAATGGCCATTGGTCACGACCCAGGATTGACTAGGCCCATTTTCGACAGCGACTACTCGAAAGGCAAACGGACAGCTGACTGCCGCTATCACTTGCCAGATGGTCTGATTGTGGTTCCTGACATCTCTTGTGTGACATCATTCACATCTGAAATAATTCAAGACCAGTATCAGCTTACGAGGTCCCTCGCAGCATCAGCAGAAGTGAGATAGGAGGATGGGGAGCTGTGTTCTCTGCGAGCGCAGAATACAGAAAGAATTCTGCTGAGGTGGGATCTAAAGAAACAGTTTATGTGAATTCCCAAGCAAAGTGCGATTATTATATTTCAATGATCGACGAAATGCAACCCCCGCCATTGTCAAAATCATTCCTTATGAAGGCAGCACTCTTGAAGAAGAAGTCAGATGTGTTTGATTTTTTCGACTATTATGGAACACATTACCTTAAGCAGGTGACATTTGGTGCACGGCTGATTTATGAAAACAAAATGACCAAGAGCAAATACAAAGAACTGGAACAAAGTTCAATCAGCGTCTCCATGAGTGCTAGCTACTCTGGAATCGTGAGGGTAGCTGGATCAGCGAGTCTTAGCGAGGAAGAGGCCAGGCAAGCTAAAGAGTTCCGCAGTAGAGTTGAAACTTCGACAATAAGTGTAGGTGCCCCACCGCCCCCAAATGGTAGTACCAGTCAGTGGGCATCAGAAGTGAAAGATAACCCTGTACCAACAAAATACAAGATGGCTGGAATTGAGGAATTGTTTACAAAGAAGTACATGGAAGGCCAAGGTATAGATTACCAAAGAATTTACAAACTTGTTAACGAATCTAAGTCAACCTATTGTCATTACTTGAAAGAGAAAGGAATAGTTGATTCTTGTGAAGCACTGCAAAGTTACACCAAATTCAAAGGGCTAAAGTTAGGCCAAACACAGTTCCGTACAATAAACGTCGATGAACGAGAATGCATTAAATCATGCATAGAAGAGAGCAGGTGTGTAGCAGTAAGCCATGAAAATAGCATATGCGACCAGTTCGGAGATGGTAACCATACTGCTAAAAAAGCAGAAAAAAATATCTTGGTGCTTTTTATTGATAGCATTAACATTAGAGATAGTAACTTCAGAATCATTGATGTTTATTTAGACGCATCTGAAAGAGCTCAAAACAAAGAATCGGATGCAGACAAATGCAAGGAGAAATGCAGGCAAGACAAAAAGTGCATCGCTTATACCTTTTCGAAACCTGAATGCAAGTTGTATCAACAGCAGGCTATCACTGAAGGCAGCATTAAATTCAAAGTTGGTTCATTTTTGGAGTTTTATACCAACAAAACAATGGTTTGATTAAAAGACCTTTTAGAGCTCCAAATCTTTTATTGCAAACATTTTTAAATCAATAGCAAATACGTATATATATCTTTACCTACAGAGATCTGAAATATTTTGAAAACAATCCTGCTGGCAGCATAAAGTTTTTGTATACATTTGAAACTTCGTATAGTGCGTGGAAACTGAATTAAGTCATTTTTATATTTGTATTCCATGGAAATATCTTTATCGTGATTAATAAAGTTGAGATCGACAAAATTTGACATCATAGCGAATGAAGCACGTATGTGAGAGATATTCCCTACATATCTTATATTAAGAGAAATATCTGCTTCGTCATTACAAGTGAGAAATCTTCTTTGCTTATTCACAGACTGAACTGAGATCCTTATTATGCCTTTTTCCCGCTTCGGTTTCCAAATATTGCCTCACAATTCATGTTACTAACGAATTTGGTTCAATGAACTATACAACGCAACAAAAATCGCTTAGGCCACTCTAGACTTTAAAATTAGTAAAAGGGAATGTGGGTGAACTTGCATTCCAAGGCCCTTCTAGAAACCATGCGCCTGCTGTAACGATGCATCCGTTGTTAATGAGAACCTTTACCCTCTTAATAATGACAAGCATGGGGGCATGGTTTTCTTTCTGATTTCTTTTTTTAAATTTTCTAGCAAAAGCTACATAATCTTGGCATTTTAAAAAAATTCCTTTATACTAAACACACGATTTCATTTCAGTTCCCAGTATCAAACTATCCTTCAAATCAAATTTGTCATCTCTTTGGCACAGACCAAACGAAACAATCCATTTCAATAAACATGTAGCTTCCCTTTCATGCATTTATACTTAGTGTTTAAAGGCTACCTACTTTTCGAAAGTTTCTTGCATTTCTGTAATTATGAATAAAAATATAATTTGCCACACTTAAAGTGTTTATAAATTATAAAGTTAAAAATAATATAATACAATAGTTTACATTAATAACAAAAGATGAACACCCCTAATTTCAATGTTAAGGATAGCATTGAAAGGTCTAGCTGACGTTGTTTCCATAATGGTCCTTATAGAGGTGCTGGCGAATCAGGAAAAAGAAACGACAGGAGACAAAGAAAATGCCTGTGTTGAAAGCTTTTTAATCCTACCTGTGTCTATTGGCTTCAATACTATTAATTACTAGTAAGAGATAGCATTAAACCTCGCTTACACTACTGAAAAAAGAACGGAACTGTTTGGTTCCGTTTTGTTTGGGCACGATACCGCTTTTTTCATTGCATCTACACTGTAACCAAAACCTTCCGTTCTTAGCCGTTTACACTAAAGAAAACTAGTGTTTCGCATGTTAGCGACAGAAAAATCAAAGAAGCCTTTCCAAACTAGCACGGAACCAAGATGCCTAGTGTAAACACAAGGCCTATTATCGCTTTTTCAGGCACAGAACCAGAGAGTTCCGTTCTTTCTTCTGTATTGTAAACGGGGTCTTGATGTAACTACAATCCTGGCCAAAAGGTTAGTGGACTTGAGAAGAAACCCAATAAAACTGCAACTTTACCCCAATAAAGTTATCAAAACCCCCCACCCCTGCAGCAAAATTGGTTTTCTCGAAAATACCAAAGTAACGACAATCGAAATGATTAGAAATAAGTGTATCAACATTGACTGTGGGGGGTGGGGAGCGCATTTGTTCAAAAGGACTACAATTCGCAAGCCATTACAACAACTTTTGGCCAGGATTGTAGTTTAACAGAGCAAGCTTTTCGAAAAATAACAGATTCATTAGCTTAGATTAAGTTTAGTTAACTTTCAATATACTTCATCCAAAATCGTCCCAAATTCCCGTAACAAAATATCAATTTGACGTAACAATCATCTGGAGGCGGCCACCGTCATGTATAAAAGGGCGCACCATGATTAGACAAATCATGCTTCAGTTTTCACAACTGTGAGTATCGGTGCATTCCACTTGTGGATTTGCACTTGGTTTCGTGTTCTTGTGTTTCTTACGAGCACACAGCAGACGGCGAAATGGCGAGTTTCAGTTCGGACGGTAGCGTCCGTTGTTGGATATGCATGAGGAACGGCGAGAATCGGTTTTTCAACGGTCATGCCGCACGGAAAGTTCACGAGGAGACGGTGCACGCACCACGTTACTCCCAGGACAATAATGGAAACACAGATGCAAGTTATCGTTGGTATACCAAGGGATATGCATCTCATACCACAAATATTAACGGTAAGTACGTCTTTCGTTGTATATTAGAACAATCTACCTTGTAAAATTTGTCTCACGAAAGTTAATCGAGAATCGAAATGAAAGCAGGTAAGAAACCCTTGCATGGACACAACTGCATCGAATTTTCGAACGAATGATAAACATTGGTATTTCAATGTATAAACCTAACAATTTTTTATACTACTACATCTAAAAAATCTAAAGGCCCAATTTTGTAAGCAATAACGAACAATAACTAGAATCCCTTACCAATTATAGTAATAATGTAAGGTTTTCTCTCAATTTAGGGTATCATTCAAGCAACAGTGCAACGCCTACAAAGTTAGGCAAAGTATGGTTCAACCAACTTGAAAATCTCAGAAGGAAACTATATTTCCAAGAGGAGAGAACAGCGGATACCCCAGAAGGCCTTCATTTGGCTAAAATTGATCAATGGCTTGAAAACGGACCCGATGTTCGCCAGTACGAAATCAAGTCACTTAACACGAGGTAAATTCATTCATTTTAAACATCTTCTGGTCAGCTATGAACTTCTTTTTAGCATGTTATAATTTAATCGACTTTAACTTAATTAAACATCCTTTACACAGAGTCAAACAAGCTCAAGATGAGATCAATGCTAGGAAGGCGGTTATAAAGAAATTGCAAGCAGATCTCGATCATGCCCAAATGACCCTGACTGAGTCTCAGGTCAAAGAAACACAACTGCAAGAGAAGCTTGAAGCTGCTAAAAGGCAACTAAAGAAAGCTACAAATGAGCTTCACCTTGCACTGGGTAAGCAGAATAACGCGTATTCGACAGTTATAAGCAATCTAAAAGATATTCCAGAGATTTCAGAGACTAAATTTAGCTTCATAACAAAGGAAATGTCACCAAATCATTACTATCTTCAAAATTACATGAAGTGGATTAATTTTGCAAAAATGAGTAGGATCCTCGGAACTGGAGATGAGCAATCTTCAATTTCTCGAAAACTATTGGTTCTTTTGAAGATTTTTCTTCAAAACTTGTCAATTTTTCTGAAAATAGACTAGTTTCACACGTGTATCTTTCGTGAATTAACGTGCCTCAACGATCTAATTTCAAAGGAGAGGAAGATTTCAAAGAAAATTTTTATTTTGTCCAGTCGTCATAATATTCCTATTATTGACATTCCTATTACTTCACGTCAATGCCATTTTAGGGGTCATTGAACATGAAAGGGAACAACGTATACAAATGCAGCAATCGATGGAAAGTCTTCTGAAGTCGCAGAAATTGCAGATTATCAAACTGCGAGAGGAACTTGACAACGAGAAGCTGGTGAGTGATAGCTACTCTATATCTTAAACACAAAATGAACCTTGTATGAATTACTCAATATGAAGAAACACCTCCTATGTATAAATGAGTCACTTACAATAATTCACAGTATTCATATAAATATATCTTCCTTTTCCCTGTAAAAAGAACCTAAAGTCTAAAGACCAAACTTCCCTCGCATTCAGATGTCAAAACAGAGGGAAAATGAAATCGAAGAGCTTATTATCATCAAACGGAAAATGAAGCAATTGGAGCAAGAGTTAATGGTTGAAAAACGCTTGAAGCTCGAAGTCAAGCAGAGCAAAGAAGAATGTCAGGGTGAGATTGACGAACTGCTCTTAGAAAATGAAGAAATAAAAAAGAAGTTGAGAAAATATCATCATGATCTTGAACGACTTCATGACGAAAACAGGTCTCTTGTCTCCGACTATAACTCCATGATGGACAGAGGTGAAGTCATAGAAGCAGAACAACAGCTCAATTTGATGCAAGAACTCATGGAGGAAAAATTTCAAGAGGTGAGAGCTGATTTTGGTAATGAAATTGAAAGATATCAATTCGAAGCTAAAGAATTCAAGCAAAAGTTTGAGCAAACTGCTGCAGAACTAGAAAAAGCTCAATCTGAGTTGGAAGCAGTTGTTCTGTACAGACAGGATGATATTGACAGACTTTTAAAAGAAAAACAGGCCCTGAAAGTCGACCTTAAGAGCAAAAAGGCAAAACTGCAGTGCTTAGAAGCTTTGAATGGTGAGCTAAAAAGCAATCTGAAAGAAAAGGAAAGTCAACTAAGCCAATTTCAAAACTTCACCAGCTACAAAGACGGCAATGGGCAGCTAGATGCCTCTGAGACACTAATTTTAGAAAAATGCAGGGAGATCGAGCAACTGCATATAAAAGTAGAGGAACTACAAGACATAAATCCTGACAAAGAAACATTAAAGCTTAAAGAAGAGTTGAATCAATTGAAGAAAGATCAACTAGTCAAAAAAAGGGAGATTGAAGACCTTAATAAGAAAAATGAAGAGTTGAGACAACTTTTGAAAGAGCTTCAAGGAAAACTGCTCCATGAAGAATTGAGCCACGAGGAGAATGTGAAATCAACAAAAGAGCAAGAAAGAAAATTAGAAACAAGTCTTGCCGAATTTGAGCAGGAGAACATTTCCTTGAAAAGAAAATTAACAGATGCAGAGGTTCAAGCACAGGCCTACTCAAAACAGCTCTTAGATATGGAAGAAAAACATAGAGAACTCACAGAGAAAGTTGACAACAGCATCGAGCGGGAGAAGTTTCAATCAGTCATGGATCAACTCGATAATCAAAGCTCTAAAATCGAAGGTTTGTTGAAGGAGAAAGAAAATCTTCAAACATCATTTAAGGAAGAGCAAGAAGATCTCAATGAAAAGTTAGACAAAGTTCTTGATGCCAATGTTGATCTGGAGAAAAGCTGCATCGACCTAGAGAGTATTTTGGAACAGAAAAATGCAACAATCAAAACATTAGAGACATCTTTGAAAGAAATACAGGAAAATACCAAGGTAACAACAGCACCTTTGACTGAAGAGAACAAAATACTTAAGGATGACCTTGCAAAATCACTTGATGAAGTTGCTGCACTTAAGGCTCAGATTATCAAGTTGGAGAAAGATCTCGAAGCAAAGAAACAAGAAGCAACAGAGCGTTCGAAAGATATCAAGGAAAAGATTCAAACCTTTGAAAAAGAGAAGGTGTCTGCCAAAGGCCAAGTATCAGATCTAATGAAGAAGATCAAACAAATACAGGCAGATATTCACACCAAGGAACAAAATTATCAAATAGAAAGTCAAAAATTAAATGAGCAGCTTCAACAAGCAAGGTCACAAGAAAAGAAGCTTGTGGAGGATAACCTGAATCTTAAGGAAAAGCTTGATATGCAAACCGACATTGTTACGGATCTGGATAAAACAATCCAAAAGCTACAAGAAGAAAACAGAGAGCAAGATGCTGCCAAATCTTCGATAGCCAAAATAAATGGTCGCGTTACTGAGTTAGAAAGCAGCTGCTCAAATTTGAAAGCAGAGTTGAAATCAAAAAAAGAAGAAATTGGACAGTCTTATGCAAAGCAAGCTGACCTGTTTAAGAAGATCAAAGACCGAGAAAATATATGTGACATGCTTGAGAAAAAGCTTTGTACAACAGAAGAGCAAGCAAAACAAGAAAAAATGCATTGGCAAAACAACTCTAAGAAAGATCTGGAGCAAGCTATATCAACAATTGATGAGCTGACAAAAAGCAGAGAAGAACTGCTTACTGAAAACATGAAACTGAAAGAACAAGTCGCTAGTTGCGAGCAAAAACAGAAGCATCG
Source organism: Rhopilema esculentum (assembly GCF_057945365.1). Classification (NCBI taxonomy): domain Eukaryota; kingdom Metazoa; phylum Cnidaria; class Scyphozoa; order Rhizostomeae; family Rhizostomatidae; genus Rhopilema; species Rhopilema esculentum. The sequence continues at coordinate 2,268,014 of NC_142819.1, read as the reverse complement.
CATAACTGTTGCTGGAAAGGAAAATGAGCTATCTGAAAAACTTCGAGAGCTGTCTATGAAACTTGAAGAGATGAAGGAAAGAGAAAAGCTAATCCAGAAGCATAATTATGAGATTAAGAAGACACTTGATGTGAAAGATCTTCAGCAACAGAAACTGGAAGAAGAACTTAAAGTCCTCAACTTAAAGCTGGAAGCTAAGAAAGGTGAGGACAATGAGGCCATATCTAGCATGGATGCTTTGAAGAAAGAAGCTGAGGACTGGCAAAGAAAATTTGATGATCTTGCCTCTACCTTGTCCGATACTGAAGCTAACATAGAGATGATTGCTAAAAGGTCAGCAGCAAAAGAGAAAGATTTGGAGGCACAGAAGCAACACATAAAGGAAGAACTTGAAACTGCCAAATTTAAGCTGAAAGAAAAAGAGGCAGAACTGCTTTTGATGCAGAAAAGAAGTGGAAACAACGAATTGTTGTCTAAAATGGTTGATGAAAAAGCAGAAGAATTAAAAGCAAAAAATCAAAGTATTCAGCAGCTTGACAAGGAGAACAAAAAATTAGTCGATGAGACGAAAAAGTTGGAACGAATAGTTACTGAATTAAAGAAGAAGACAAAAGAGCTTGAAACAGACAACAATGAGTTGAAACAAGGAAAGGGAGTCTTCGAAAAGCAACTAGAGAAGCAGAAGACAACATCTCGGATTCTCAAGAACACAGAGAACAATTTAGAGAAAGCATATGATGAGATTCACGAGCTGAAATCCGAGAAAAAAGAATTGCTTTTAAAATGCGAGCAGCTTCAAACAACACTCAGTGAAATGGAGAATCACCAGACAGTTGAAACTGAAAAGTAAGTTAAACATAGAGCTTTAAATATGTTTATAAATGTATTTTGTAGACATGCTTTATCTTCATGAACTTTGTCCACGTCTTTGTTCACGAAATTCCTTATTTAGTTTTGGTAGATATTCCGTAAAAGTTGAGTAATGCCACTAAGAAGGGACCTATCTAGTTATTTATGCTCCAGGGAAGGATGCTTAAAAAAAAGATGTCTGAAAAATATCTTTGAAAAAGATTAATATTGACGACTTTAATATTCTAATTTATTGATTATAGAGAATGTTGCAACCAAGATTTAGTCAATGAAAATGTCTTTATCTTCATCAGAATCATTAAGGTCATTTAATGAGTCGGGAAAAAAATGGGGCTTATTTCAAATTTTGACAATGGGAGAGTGGCTTGATTATTTTTGCAGTACTTAAAATGGAGATGAAGAGGAGGGTTCTTTGATGCTTATTCCAATTCTGATCCCAATCATATTTCAATATCTAGGACATTACAGTTTTAACTACGCCCATCCCTAAATACCATCATTCCTATCTGTACATATTAATCCATGTTGTTAAATGTTACTTTATCTTATGCCAATAAAAACGAGTAAATCTACTTGTTTGATAAACGTTTATAATTTTTACCATTAGCACTAAAGAGAATTTGGCCAACAAAGAGAGCTCTTCCAGTAGTTACGAATCTGACTTTGAAGAACACAGCCAGTCTTCGGAAGAAAGCAACAATGATGAAAGAACAAAATCAGTAAAAGATTGCGCCTCTGATAAAGAAAAGTCAGCAGAAAAATCGAGTGAAAAGGAAGATGTGACTTTTGGCGACGATGACGCTTTTTTGGACATGTCCGAAGAAATTATGGAGTTTGAGGGCGAATATAATGTCACTGAAGACATTACAGTAGAAGAAGATTATCTTGCTAATCATCTTCATGAATATGATTATGTTGAGGCTATAGAGCCACTGGAGGAAGATGAAAAGCAAGAGAAGAAACTTGGAGACACCCCCGTCAAGGACTGTACTCCAGCTGAAAAGAACACCAATGAAGTTAATTCTCACAAAAACCACGCTGCAGAAAGAGGACATGGGAGAAAAGAAGAGCAAAAAGAAGGTCAGGATAATGATATTTGTGATATTTTGAAGAACTAGAAATGGAATACTTGTGATAGTTGTCACATTGTCTGTATATTTTTGTATTGTTATTAATTTCATTGACAGCTATAGTTAAACAGCGAACAATTTTAGGCTGTATTTGCTTGTCAAAAAACATGCATCACCTTTGTGAAACTGAAACGATAATAAAAAAGTTTAGAAGCATTTTAACAATTAGTTTCAGCAAAAACATGTTCACGTTTGCTGAATTAAGAACTGGCAAAGAGATGTTCTTGTGGATTTGAATGATCTTTTTCACCATTTTCTTTTGACAGAAGTTAGTTCAAACAAGTTTGGAATTGATGAAGAGGAAGATGACATGCTTAGCTCGTTCGTGGCAAAACAAAAGACAAAAAAGACAAAATCATCTTCAAAGATCACAAAAATTCCATCTAAACAAAAGCAGATGGCTAAAGATTTGGGTTTTGACGACGATGTTGAAATCGACGATCTGATATCAGATATCGAAATGAGTGACGAGAGCCAAAGCAAAGGTGACAAAAAAACCAAAAAGGCCATTGGGAGTTCCAGTTCATTAGACGCATCAAGCCCCTCAGATTCAGGCAGCGACTCAGACACTGGCATCAAACCACAGCAAAGTGGACTTTTGTATAGTCCATCTCTTACGTCACCAAAACCACTAGGAAGAAACATGCTGTTGCCTGCACTTGGGGCAAAACCAAGATCGTTGCCACCTTTACGCAATTTGAAGAAACAAAAATTTTAATATACTTAACTTTCCAATTATTTGATGTGTCGAATTTTTAATACCTCAATAAGTCTTTTGTAGATGGCATTTTTAAACATTTGTATATTAAATTGAGTTTGTGTATCAAAGATTTTTCAGTCAAAAAACATGACTCGTTCTTGCTTAAGTCTTGGCTTCTTTACTTATTGAAAACAATTTTTCTTTTTTGGCAAATCAAAAAAAACATATCAGGTCAAAGTTCGGGCCTCGAACCTCCAACAGGGATTTGAAGAAGGAATAGAGGAGCAATAAACGAAACATTTAACAAAATATTTACTTCAATTCAGAACTGATAATCTCGCCTAAGTTAAGGGCTGTTCATTTTTCCCAACGAAGTGGGACGTTTCATTTGACTGGGACATTCTAAATAAATAGGGCCATTTAAGAAATCCCATTTAAGTGAGTGATCCCATTTAAGTTTGGCAATTTTATACGACTCCACACGTTCTAATGAGCGCAAATACGTTGTTACCTCTCGTTAAAAGAAACAATCCTTACCTCATAGACTGGTATAGTTTTTAATGATTTCCTTGTGGCAAGATCCCACAATATTACAACTTTGTCACGTCCAGCACTGTAGTAAACAAAATTGTACGGTAAATGCTACAAAGTATAGACTCAACACAGAATACTAAGTCATAAAGCTGTTAGGACCATTGAATAGTTAACAATTAGTTTTGAAATTGGTTAGTTTTGCGATCCAACAGTATAGATTCTTCATATTATTTTCAAAGTTCATTTCATTCAGTCGCCCGTACTGACCCTGTTGTCCAATGATATTATCTTTATTACTCTTTCACTCCTAGATCCCTAGCTCCATTTAAAAATCATTATCTCAAAGAGGCTTCTTCCTAATCGAGTATCCTAGGTAGTAGGTCTCTGAATCGCTGTTCCGACTTGAAGATACCAGGCAAACTTCATGACATGACTACCTGATCATTTTCTCTATGTCTTCCAAGAATAATAGAGAAGTGACATTACTGTAGTGGCCTTTTAGCGTCGAAATGCATCTAGGAATTATAAAGAATGAAACAATAATACATTTGCCTTGAGCTAATAAAACTAAAATTTAAAGTGCGTGCTCATTTTCAAGTGATTTTCCATGGCTAGATTCTTGAATGCTTGTTATCTATAATAAAATTCCATTGAAAAAAACCTAACAAAAGTTAAAATTATCCAGTTTTCTATGCGCAAATGACCAAGCTCCACCCTTCTAAGGAAACCGCTTGTCGCCATAGACAACCCTACAACCTAAATTTCGCTAGAGATAACAAACTCATAACGTGCAGTACATAAACATAGCATTTGCTGCTTCTTTCGTCATCACTCACGTGCTAGTATTGAGATCCCAAATCCGAATGCAACTATCAGCTGACGATGAGAACAACAACAGTTTTGTCGGATCAGGGTGAAATTGCACCAAGCTAAGAAATAAGAATATAAATCAATATTAAGCACAACGGAAAACAATGAAGCTTTGATGTTGAATAAAAATTAAACTACCTTCTACATTCTCAGAATCATGTTTCAAGTTAATAAGACATATACTGGCCTTGAAAATGTAGAAAAGTGTCCATGAATAACGTGACTGTGTGCAATGAAACTCAACTCAAACCAATTTTACTCAACCAATTCAATTCAATTGATTTCATTCAACAATGCATTATGTTTAATATACTCTTGAAGTTGATATGCATTAAAAAAAATATCGTTTTTCTATTACATCAGACTCAACGACTGGCCAACGCTGCTTAATACAACTTATGAGAGTCTTTGAAAGCCTTTAAATTTCTTGTATACAAATGCTCCTAAAAAATCAGCTCTGTTTTTCACCTGAAAACTAAAATGAAGAGAATTTGCGTCTAATCAATATTGAGGATAAGGATACAAGTTTTCTGCAATTCTAAAAAATTGTTATTGCAACTCGAATCAGAGATTCAAAATTTCGACAGGGTGAAAGAGATAAAAGACACAGGGTTAAAATGTACTTTTGAATTCAACAGCTTAAATGCCTAAAATACACCTTACAGTGTTGAAGAATTATCTGTACAGATTGCAGGCAAGCAGCATCAGCTTTTTGGATGCCAGCTAGGTTTTGAGAAAATAGTTCCACGTTTCCAAATCACTAATGGATAAAACTAAGGAACAAAGAGTTAGTTCTGCATCACTTTCGAAGATATGACTCTTTGTTTATTAGCTTTCAACACGAAATAGAATAAATGTTCACTCTCAAATTGGCAATTTCTTTGATTCTTTACAGATTTAATTCATCGCCATAACAATGGAACATTTTTTGGTAGGCATCGGGGTTATTCAAAAAGTAGATTCCAATTTTGGCAATATCTATCCCCCTGGTTAGCATTAGATCGTTTGCTGCTCGAACACCTCTTCCTTTTACTACATCACGAATTTATCTAACAAGGAGCACGAAATTGGGAGAGGAGGCCACACAACTGTCATTGCATATTGGGATCTGCCTCGTACAGAATAACTTGTATATTTCAGAAAGAAAAATTTGACAGAATATCAATTTTTTTGTCGCTAGTTTCTAGCCATTGTTTGGTATACCTGATCAATATGACTCAATAGCTTGAATCTTCTTCTAAGAATCGATTCTATAAGGCGTTGCTTCTCCATTTATTTCTCGTTTTGATTGTTCCTTGAATGAATCGATGTCGAAACAGAAAAATATAATATGCAGTACAAGTATTATCTCAGAAAAAAAAGTTGTCTTAATAGGTGGGGGGCTCAGGGGAGCTGAAGGGGAGCTGCGCCCCCTCCATTTTTTTCTGGGCAATTTTAAAATATCATAGCTAGTTACCGCCAGGATCAAATCTGTGATTAAACCTATATTAAATTTTGAAATTTGGATTCATGTGACCTTAATAGCCCTCTAGATAACTGAAAAGTCTTTAAATGCTGGCAAAATATCATTAATCTAAATTCTTTATCTTACGATTTTTCTACTCAAGTAACAGGTAGACCAGGTAGAGAAATTGGTATTGAAGGAGCCATGAAAACGAAAACAACTGAAACGTTCATTTTGTATAGAATATAGGGAAGGCTCTATGCCCCCCACACTACTGGGCAAAATCCACTATACTCAGCATAAATTTACCTTCTCCTAGTAATACGAGAACACTAAATAACATACTGCACACTACAGTTTGCTTAATATGGTGATGTGATTAGCTAAAAACATATTGTAGTGTGGAAAATGCGTACGTTCATACGCAACACATTTTTACTCTGTTGTCGGATCAAAAATGGACTGCGAGATTGTGTTTAGGATTGATTGACCCAGTCCCTTGACTTTGTCTCCTCCACAAAGCAAGTTGTCAAGTATGAGTGGGTAATGATTCCAAGCAAACAAAAATAGGATTTTCCATAAGCAAACCTTTCTGATGTACAGCTGGATGCATTTCTGAAGTTAACTATCAGGCGTGCGAATGGTGTGATAGGCAGGTTTTCTTTGTAAACATTGGTTTCACAAAAGTTAAAACATTTGCAAGATAATACCGTAGTACATAAAATAGACGTCTTTCTCCTAAAAGAATTTTACTCCTAAAAACCAACATCAGTATGAATACATCAAAGGGGTTTATTCTTTCTCGTTTTTACTTTCTTTGCGGTGCCAGTTTTTAAATGTTTTCCTATTTCTGAAGTCCTTCTCTTCTTCCCTGGGCCAGGGGTTTTTTCAATCAAACTTTCATCTCTAACTTTCATAGTTTTGTGGTTCTAAAACAAAAGGATAAAAGTTTGTAATACAAAGGAGTTTGAAAAGCAAGGTTAATTATTTCAAAAAATATTGGAGAATTAAAACAAGAGAAGGAATAACATATAGCAACTCAAAGTCTTTCTACAAGACATAGTTTTAAGAATATAAGTATGTTATTTGAAGTAACGATATATGCAGATGTAATCGTTGCGTAACTTTCAACTATAATTACCTCCTTGTTTTCTTCTTGACATGGTTCTGCTTCTAACGGGGAATCTCCTTCGCAGGGCTCACTATTTTGGGTTTTAGATTCATGAATGGTCTCCTCCATTTCATCTGCAGCCTCACTTTGGTGCTGATCCCATGTATCCATAGCGATGAGATCACTGAGATGTTCTGTTTGCTGGTTAGAAGCTTGGCCAACGGATTTATGGTTCTTGTTTTCAGCATTCATTTCTTCATCGATTTCCAACTGCTCAGATCTAGGAGAAGAAAAAGACAACTTGGCTCCTCGGAATAAGTGGGTAGTAATTAAACTGAAAATTCCTTGTCAACCTGCGTAGCTGTAAACTAGAATGCAAAAATACCATTTCAACTTTTTGCAAAATTCTTCAGAAATCAAAGGTCTTTAAGGGCATGGTAACTAATGACGTCACAAGAAATAAATCTTATTCACTCACGCTTTAGTGTCGACATCCTTGACAGAAAGTCGCATGGATTCCCATGTGTATTCGAGAAATGCCGATTGCTGCAGAAACAGACGGAAGAGTAACGCAAATGCTCTTTGACATGAATTTAATTGGAATTTTATGAAGCAATTTCAGTTTTTTGATTTATGTTATCAGACTTAAGTGAATCATTGATTTTAAATTTCAATTTTCTATTCAGTTTATATTTAGTAAAGAAATATGCAGAGGTCAATTAAATGTGACAAAGTCTGTTTTGTTTTATAGTACAAAATTGAATGTAGATATGTATCAATAAGGGTATTGTATTAGCGGGAGAATGATGCAGAATCTATTTGAAATGTGAGAAGGTACAATCTTTTAATGTTTAAGTTATATTTTTATGTCTAATGTGCATAATTGATCTTAGGCCATCAGCAAATTATATTGAAACGATATAAAAACTGTTTGAAAGACTGAAAATATCATACTACTTTTCACAACATTAATATTGTAGACACAAAAATGCGTATCTTACCTGTAAAAGGCGATTCAGCCGATTGAAATGCCGTTCTAAAATTAAAAGTCACCAATTAGAAAAAATGAAAAACAATCAAAAGGAAGAAATAGAAGTTATTGATAAAACAAACAAAGAAAACCAGCATAGTATATCTCGTTTCTTGAACTACGAAAACTGTTATACCCGTGTAAGGAAGAATTGCTTCGATGTTGTCCTTCATATCTGGCAGCTCAGTCAGTTCATCGGGTGATTTAAACTTCAGGATAATTGACAGTGCTGCAAGGAGAATAAAACCAAGTTGGTAGCAACTATTGATCGGCCACGTGATGTTTCGAAGAAGTAAGGAGAAAATAGTCAGCACAGGGAAACAAGCACGTGAAGAAGAAAGTGACCACATAATTTAAAGGGAAACGATGACGTCACAAAATACATTTTGCCTGAAGTGATTAATGAAAACCAAGACCAAATAAAGGCAGCTCTTGTTGCTATATTTCCGTATATTTGATAAAGATCCAACTTTGCTATCACATCGCCATTTTTCTTTATTAGCACATAAGGTCCTTTTGGGTAATAAAGTTTGAATCAAAAAATCTAAAAATATTCGATGAGATTCAAAATGAAAATTACCTGATTGGGTAGCGTGGCAGTTTTTGGCATTTGTGTTCCAGTCTCGCATATACTTGAGAACCAAATCTTTAAAATTGAAAAGCGATAGTGGTGAATATTTTAAAAAAAAGCATTAAAAGACGAAAATATAAGAAAATACAGAAAAACGTCTTTCAATTCGAATTCTGAGAGAATTCGGTGACACAAGCGCGGATTAGACAATCGCCAAATTTCATCCAATCCCTCTTTGGGGAGCATGAAGTCAAACTTTGTTTTGTTTGCATCAATGACTTTTTAACAAAGAATAACAAAACTTTGAAAACAGGCAGTTTAGTCACAATTCCTTATAGAAACGAAAATGTTTTAAACAGCCTCTTCGATTGCCTTCAGTTCTTTACTGCTTTGCTCCAGAATCTAGCCTTGAAACACTTCGCATTACAAACAAAAAAGAACAAAATAGAAAATGGTCAATGTAAATTTCACTAACCTATTTGATCATCTCGCAGCCCACTCAAGACTGAGGCTAGCCTCTCCTCTCCATTGGCATCAGCTAGTAATTCTGAAAGGCAATGAACAACAAAGTGACGTCATTTGAAGCATTCCTTAAAAGTAGTAGAGATTGCCAATTGGCACTATAAAATGGCATCTTATGTAGAGAACCCCTCACCCCTTAATTTTTAATTAGTAGACCCAACTCAGCGATGCTTTTTATTAGAGGAAATACACAAGTATCGGGGTAGAGAGACAAAGGTATTCAAAGCACATGCAACCAAAAACACCCATATTTCAGATGGGTATATCGGACATGTTTGTTCTTTGTCAAGCAATATAAAATGTCAAGAAATTTTCTGTTCGAATACCAACTGATTTTAAAGTGCTTACCTTTTAAAATTGACAACACTGTAAACGGTCTTTCAAGTGACAGCGCAAGGCCGATGGCTTTCGTAAATTTCTTTTTGCCAAGCAAATTTGATAATTCTTGGTCCCTTGAAGATAAAATGAATTACAAATATCAATCTTATTCAACCTTACACCTTGAATTTAATTTGATGGACTCAAATTACCAAGAAACTTCAAACTCTGGGCAGAGAATAGAGAAGGAAAGTTCATTTTTCTCCGCCATAAAGTCATTTTTTTCTTTCTTACTACCTAATTGTACGAGAAATGGAGAAAGTCATAAATTATCAAAAGAGTGGAACATATCCTAAAAACAATTAAACAACAGTGAAAAGATTCCTATTGTGAAATTAAACCCCAAATTCTAAAAGACCAATAAACAAAACCAAATGTTTATAAAACCAAATGTTAAAGATATCGACACTCAAATGTAAATAATACTGCTCCCATTTGCTAAATAAACAACCCCAAGTGAAATTTCTACAATATTCTTCGTAAAACTAACTAATAAAATTATTTAAAACTCAGTTATTTGATACTTAGTCCTTACCAATACTTGATACTTAATGAAAAAAATAACATAAAATAAAAAATGTAAGAAGTTAACAGCTCGGTGGCTTTTTATTCGTGAATCACCACGATATACTTGATATTTTTCAATACAATACTGTCAAAAAGTATCAAAGTCTGAAAAAGAGATCAGCTCAAACTCTCTACAACCCTTTTAGTTGTTGTCACCCTCAATATTATCATACTCTAAAAGAAACATCATAGGCCCACGAAGTTTTCTGTGTAAGCAACATCTAACTTCCATCTGTCACTACTTACTTCAGAATCATACTCTCTTGCTTTGCCTCTTCTTCTAATCTTTCTTCCTCTGTAACATCCTAACAGAAAATAATTATAACTTTGATAACAACTAGAGTACCATAAAAAACAGCATCACAACACAAAGTACAGTGACATTGAAACTAAAACGAAGATCAAAGAATGGAAAGTAATGGTACGGCTTACTTTGAACATGATTCAAGGAAAGAAACATATAAAGACAACAAACATCACGGGCTCTCTATATCATTTTCTGAAGTTTCAACTATGACACTGGCAACGATTTTATAACTTCTACTTTTTAAGATATTAACAAGGAATATACTTATTTGTTGTTGGTGTAGTGACATTTTCACTTACCTTCCAAATGTTCAACACAGAATCTCCTCCTCCTGTAACAAGAGTGTCTTCAGTCTTGTTCAAAGCCAACGACCAAACCTAAAACATAGTTTATGGTTCATGGACCTTGAGTCGAAGGTTTTTTTAACTTCAATAATCTACTTGCCTTTCATAGGAAGAACAATATTACAAATAGATTTAAAAAATCAAAAGTATTGTTGACTTCGACGAGTTATAAGTCAGTATCTTTACCAACTTGATAGAACGAAAATGCAAAGCTACTTTCTAAAAAAAAGGTATTAACTAAAACAAAGAGATTGAAGACTTGAAGAAATTAATAGATTCTACATTACAAAGCTAAAGTAAACTTTGAGAAACACACTTTATCTGCATGCCCATCCAGAGTATTTAGGCATTCGTTGGTTTTCACATTCCATATTTTGATTAGGCCGTCTGATCCACTAAAATGAAAAACAAGTTTTGCCAATTTAACGTAAATAAATCACGTTTGCTAACTGGGTTATGAGAAGGCTACTAAAGAAAGAAGTTATTGAAGTTCTATCCATTCACTAGACTTGCTTTCGTGCATTGTAAGGTATAAGATAAAGTCGTCTCGGAAAGGTGAAGAAAAAGTTTGATCAACAAAATCAAGTAAAATTGATTGTCGGAAGGGAAAAAAAACCGGGATGCTTTGCAATAATTGACATTCCAAAATGTTAGAAATCTGATTCTTAATTTAAAAAACAGGTATTCACAATCTTCCGGGGGATTCCATGTACGTTAGTGATTCATGATTGACAGCAGCAAGGCAATAATTTGTGAATACCTTGATATTATCTGCATCCCACGTGTCATGAATTCAAGCCTCAGCACCGAATTGGTATGCCCTTCCAGTGTCTAAAGCGAAAAAATGCTTCTTAAATTCAAATATTTATTAACATTTGATTCCGTCGATTGTTCCTGGCAAGGAAAAACATGTCTCAAGGGTATATGGGTTTTAATATCTAAATTTTTCATCTTGAATTCTAGTTTTGATGATTACCATATCGTCTATAATCTAGGCTTGGATGAACTTAATCTAGGCTTGGATGAACTTAATCTAGGCTTGGATGAACTTAATCTAGGCTTGGGTGAACTTTAGGACAACTACTCTGACCAAAGTATCTTATCAAGTCAAGCAAACATTAGCAAATTTCTCAATCCCACCTTCACACAAGTTAAATCTTTAATTGCCCATAGCTTAATTGTCGAGTCGGCTGATGCTGTTGCTAGGCATTTATCGACTGGAGAAAATGCTGCGCACCAAACTCCTCGTTTGTGACCACGTAGCGTCCCGTAGGTGCCTCCGTCGGATGCAAGCCATAACTAGAATCCAAAAGAGGCTGATGAATTATTTAAAAATTACCAAAAAGAATGTTTCAAATCAAAATTATATTTAGTTATTAATGTCTTACCCAGCCAATCAAAGATAAAGCTTCCTCTTTGTCTCAAAAAAGGTTTGATGGCCTACCTTTGCTGTTTTATCTTGAGACCCCGAAGCGATGAGTTTGTCATTTGGAGAAAACACAACAGAGTTGATGTCCTAAAAACATATTTTTGCATAAAGTCTATTACAATAAAAGAAGTCACAATATAGAATAAACTACCTAAAAAAGATGCAATGAGACGTAAAAGATCTTTCTGTTGCAGTATCTCCAGAGGCCAATACGTCTTCAACACTATGTCTTATACATTCGAAATTCTATATCTTCTTAAGTATCAAAAGTAAATTTATTCCTTTTGATATGAGAAAAAATAGGTAAAGCGTATTTAAATAATTTTAGTCACACTTTAATGCTCTGGATCAACAAAAATTTGAACTTTTCAGAAGAAATTGGAACGATAAAAATTAGAACTAAAGAAGAATATCGTGACAAACCTTATCATGGGCCTTCACAGTCCACACTGCTTGAATCTTTGATAAACCATTATCCTGTCAAAATTATTCAAAGATATGATAAAAACTAACTCAATGAATGGATGAGGTTAGAACAAATTTTTTTTAAATCGACGAGGGTCTACCCTTCATGAAACATTTTTTCTTTTATACATTTCTTTCTTTTTTTTCTATAAGTAAACATGATTTACTCAGCCCACAGAAATGATTCCTTGCTTTCAAAGAAAAACGGGATTTTGATAAGCCTTCTAAGTGATGTTTGCTTTGCATTAAGTAACTCCATCTTTAGAGTATAAACCTATGGTATCACCTCAAATATTTGTGGGACTTTCCAGCACTTCAGAGTTAGATCTTGACTTCCAGTTACTAAATGATCTGTGCTTCTTCTGTTGAAACAAGTTGAAAATGTACCTTAACTTCAATGTAATTATAATAATTATAAGATGTCTGGCTATTTCAAACATATTAAACAGAAAGAAAAGCTAGCAAAAGCAACACAAAAATGTGTTCAATGATTTTAAAGGTGCAACATCATCCATAAATGCTTTCTGGTCTAGCAATGACCTATAGAGTTTGATTTCATCTAATGAAGTTGCATAAAATGGGATAATTTGCCGACAAAGTACCCCTGCTTGGCAAAAAACAAAATCCCAAATGGGAACTCCTTGTGAGTAACAGCAAAAGGGACTTCGAATGTTACACTAGGTTTGAGATGCCAACAGACTGAATGAACACTGATCACTATAAACGATGAAAGAAAATTGACTGAAACACAAGCAGATAGGAGCAGCAAAACAAAGCTCGTACCTCATTCAGAGAGGTTTTCCTTTAGTAAAGGGATAATGCATATAATGTGAAAGCCTGTGTAAAGTTTGATAGTGAAAAAACTTCAATGTTAACACTGCTCTCTTTATATTCTGTGAGCAACAGAAGGTAAAGAAAAGATCAAGTCATGGAGAAAAGATCCGGACACTGCTTTCTATAAACTGCATTACTTACTTCGGCCAAGCAATAGTTCCAACTGCATGCGTATGGCCAACCCCTAAGGCCACGCATGAAAAGGTTTTGTCATCGCCCAGCCTCCAGATCCTTAGACTGTTATCCTTTAATAAATAAGGCAAAATAAAATAGGAGAAAAGACTTAATTATCAATGTGAGAACAAATTCAAGTTCAAGATAAAGCCATTGGAAGATCAGTAAATGATTTACTTAGGAAGCAAAAAGGCCCTCTCAAAATGAAGTACTACATATCAAGCTTATTTACTCCTCTGCTATTCTACATTTGAAAGAAGCCTTCATTTAATAGAGAAGACATTATAGAAAAAAGACAAAGCCTGGCCAATAATACGTGTTGAGCCTACCTTTGAACACGAAGCGATGTATTTGCCATCGAAACTTGCATCTAGTGCCATTATTGTATCTAGAACGGGAAATGATCATGTGCCACAATTAACAAGCTAACAAACTACGGGAATAAAATTAACTAACTAAAGTATACAGTATTGCAAATAAATTCTGCTATCATACACACAAAATATTGTACTTCACTTTTATTTCATTAAAATCATTAAATTGCAGTTTTATCAAAAACATACAAGGAACTCTTTAATGTTTACCCAAAGACTTGTAATCATTTCAAAAATTACAATGGAAGTTCTAAGCGTTTCCACTGTCAAAAATCGCAATTTAAAACAAACCTGTGTGTCCATTCAATATTCTGCAATCCATGGTTTCTCTGTCAATAACTTTAACATCAGGGCTGTTTGATGCGATCGAGAGAAGGGAATGATCTTCCCCCACAAACTTTAAGTCCAGAACTTCGTCCAGATGTCCGACGAACTATACACGAGAAAAATACATCAACAAAATAAAAAGAGTCGATTACGGTCTAATTATGTTATAAAAGCTAGGGTGTTCTCTTAAATAGGCAGAATGAGAGAAAAAACAATAATGAACGCTTGAATTAACATGTCAACGAAAGTAGAGATGCAACTAAGGGACAAAAACGACGAAATAAGTTACCTGTTTTAAGATTTTCAGTGAATTCAAGTCATAAAGGACAATATTTTGGTCATCGGAAACAGTAATAATGCAATTAAGAGCTTCATTGAGGACACACTGGATAACCGTTGATGAAGGAGCAGGGTTTTCACAATTACTGTCCACAGCTTTATTTGCAGATCTCTCTGGGGCAAAGATGCACTTGCCATCACGAACACTCCATGCCCGAATGATGCCTGAAAATTTCATGCAAACAGTCAACTTGTGTCATACTCTGAGAATTCAAGTCTGATAAGCGAGCATTATATATTGAGAAAAACTGACATCTTTTCTTGTGTTTACAATAAATTGGGTCAATGGAAAGTTTAACAGTGCACAGAAAACCAATGATATGTGTCGACGATGTTTCAGAGATTAATTATAGAGTTAATTTTTACACAACAGTTTCCATAAATTGGACCAAAGATATTCACCTTTTTCACCAGCAGTTATAAACTTAACATTTTGCTCCTCTTCTGCAGTCATGCACCATTCTAATTCCTTATCACGAGGCAGAACAATCACAGATTCCACTGCCTGTGGAAAAATGGAAGCAAGTAATGATTTCAAAGTACCATTTCGAATTAACTTACTAAAGTCATCCACCCCCACCCCCCCCCCCCCCTCACGTTCCGTTCCTAGCCGTTTACATTAAAGAAAACAAGTGCTTTGCATGTTAGCGACAGAGAAACCAAAGAGGCCTTTCCAAACTAGCACGGAACCAAGATGCCTAGTGTAAACACAAGGCCTATTATCGCTTTTTCAGGCACAGAACCAGAGAGTTCCGTTCTTTCTTCTGTAGTGTAAACGGGGTCTTTATGCAACTACAATCCTGGCCAAAAGGTTAGTGGACTTGAGAAGAAACCCAATAAAACTGCAACTTTACCCCAATAAAGATATCAAAACCCCCACCCCTGCAGCAAAGTTGGTTTTCTGGAAAATACCAAAGTAACGGCAATCGAAATGAGTAGAAATAAGTGTATCAACATTGACTGTGGGGGGTGGGAAGCGTATTTGTTCAAAAGGACTACAATTCGCAAGCCATTACAACAACTTTTGGCCAGGATTGTAGTTTAACAGAGCAAGCTTTTCGAAAATTAACAGGTTCACTAGCTTAGATTAAGTTTAGTTAACTTTCAATATACTTCATCCAAAATCGTCCCAATACCCGTAACAAAATATCAATTTGACGTAACAATCATCTGGAGGCGGCCACCGTCATGTATAAAAGGGCGCACCATGATTAGACAAATCGTGCTTTTCACAACTGTGAGTATCGGTGCATTCCACTTGTGGATTTGCACTTGGTTTCGTGTTCTTGTGTCTCTTACGAGCACACGGCGAAATGGCGAGTTTCAGTTCGGACGGTAGCGTCCGTTGTTGGATATGCATGAGGAACGGCGAGAATCGGTTTTTCAACGGTCATGCCGCACGGAAAGTTCACGAGGAGACGGTGCATGCACCACGTTACTCCCAGGACAACAATGGAAACGCAGATGCAAGTTATCGTTGGTATACCAAGGGGTATGCATCTCATACCACAAATATTAACGGTAAGTACGTCTTTCGTTGTATATTAGATCAATTTACCTTACAAAATTTGTCTCACGAAAGTTGATCGAGAATCGAAATGAAAGCAGGTAGGAAACCTTTGCATAGACACCACTGCATCGAATTTTCGAACGAATGATAAACATTGGTAATTTCAATGTATAAACCTAACAATTTTCTATACTACTGCATTTAAAATATCTAAAGGCCTGTTTTTATGAGCAATAACGAACAATAACCAAATTCCCTTACCAATTATAGTAAAAATGTAACATTTTCTCTCAATTTAGGGTATCAGTCAAGCAGTAGTGCAACGCCTACAAAGTTAGGCAAAGCATGTTTCAACCAACTTGAAAATCTCAGAAGGAAACTATATTTCCAAGAGGAGAGAACAGCGGATACCCCAGAAGGCCTTCATTTGGCTAAAATTGATCAATGGCTTGAAAACGGACCCGATGTTCGCCAGTACGAAATCAAGTCACTTAACACGAGGTAAATCAATTCATTTTAAACATCTTCTGGTCAGCTATGAACTCTTTTTTAGCATGTTATAATTTAATCGACTTTAACTTAATTAAACATCCTTTACACAGAGTCAAACAAGCTCAAGATGAGATCAATGCTAGAAAGGCGATCATAAAGAAATTGCAAGCAGATCTCGATCATGCCCAAATGACCCTGACTGAGTCTCAGGTCAAAGAAACACAACTGCAAGAGGAGCTTGAAGCAGCTAAAAGGCAACTAAAGAAAGCTACAAATGAGCTTCACCTTGCACTGGGTAAGCAGAATAACGCGTATTCGACAGTTATAAGCAATCTAAAAGATATTCCAGAGATTTCAGAGACTAAATTTAGCTTCATAACAAAGGAAATGTCACAAAATCATTACTATCTTCAAAATTACATGAAGTGGATTAATTTTGCAAAAATGAGTAGGATCCTCGGAACTGGAGATGAGCAATCTTCAATTTCTCCAAAACTATTGGTTCTTTTAAAGATTTTTCTTCAGAACTTGTCAATTTTTCTGAAAATAGACTAGTTTCACACCTGTACCCTTGGTAAATTAACGTGCCTCAACGATTTAAATTCAAAGAAGAGGAAGATTTCAAAAAAATTTATTATTTTGACCGGTCGTCATAATATTCCTATTACTGACATCCCTATTACTTCACGTCAATGCCATTTTAGGGGTCATTGAACATGAAAGGGAACAACGTATACAAATGCAGCAATCGATGGAAAGTCTTCTGAAGTCGCAGAAATTGCAGATAATCAAACTGCGAGAGGAACTTGACAACGAGAAGCTGGTGAGTGATAGCTACTCTATATCTTAAATACAAGATGAACATTGTATGAATTACTCATTATGAAGAAACACCTCCCATGTATAAATGAGTCACTTACAATAATTCACAGTATCCATATAAATATATCTTCCTTTTCCCTGTAAAAAGAACCTATATTCTAAAGACCAAACTTCCCTCGCATTCAGATGTCAAAACAAAGGGAAAATGAAATCGAAGAGCTTATTATCATCAAACGGAAAATGAAGCAATTGGAGCAAGAGTTGATGGTTGAAAAACGCTTGAAGCTCGAAGTCAAGCAGAGCAAAGAAGAATGTCAGGCTGAGATTGACGAACTGCTTTTAGAAAATGAAGAAATCAAAAAGAAGTTGAGAAAATATCATCATGATCTTGAACGACTTCATGACGAAAACAGGTCTCTTGTCTCCGACTATAACTCCATGATGGACAGAGGTGAAGTCATAGAGGCAGAACAACAGCTCAATTTGATGCAAAAACTCATGGAGGAAAAATTTGAAGAGGTGAGAGCTGATTTTGTTAATGAAATTGAAAGATATCAATTCGAAGCTAAAGAATTCAAGCAAAAGTTTGAGCAAACTGCTGCAGAATTAGAAAAAGCTCAATCTGAATTGGAAGCAGTTGTTCTGTACAGACAGGATGATATTGACAGACTTTTAAAAGAAAAACAGGCCCTGAAAGTCGACCTTAAAAGCAAAAAGGCAAAACTGCAGTGCTTAGAAGCTTTAAATGGTGAGCTAAAAAGCAATCTGAAAGAAAAGGAAAGTCAACTAAGCCAATTTCAAAACTTCACCAGCTACGAAGACGGCAATGGGCAGCAAGATGCCACTGAGACACTAATTTTTGAGAAATGCAAGGAGATCGAGCAACTGAGAAAGAAAGTAGACGAACTACAAGACATAAATCCTGACAAAGAAACATTAAAGCTTAAAGAAGAGTTGAATCAAGTGAAGAAAGATCAACTAGTCAAAAAAAGGGAGATTGAAGACCTTAATAAGAAAAATGAAGAGTTGAGACAACTTTTGAAAGATCTTCAAGGAAAACTGCTCCATGAAGAATTGAGTCACGAGGAGTATATGAAATCAACAAAAGAGCAAGAAAGAAAATTGGAAAAAAGTCTTGCCAATATTGAACAGGAGAACATTTCCTTGAAAAGAGAATTAACAGATGCAAAAATTCAAGCACAGGCCTACTCAAAACAGCTCTTAGATATGGAAGAAAAACAAAGAGAACTCACAGAGAAAGTTGACAACAGCATCGAGCGGGAGAAGTTTCAATCAGTCATGGATCAACTCGATAATCAAAGCTCTAAAATCGAAAGTTTGTTGAAAGAGAAAGAATATCTTCAAACATCATTTAAGGAAGAGCAAGAAGATCTCAATGAAAAGTTAGACAAAGTTCTTGATGCCAATGTTGATCTGGAGAAAAGCTGCATCGACCTAGAGAGTATTTTGGAACAGAAAGAAGCAACAATTAAAACATTAGAGAAATCTTTGAAGGAAATACAGGAAAATACCAAGGTAACAACAGCACCTTTGGCTGAAGAGAACAAAATGCTTAAGGATAACCTTGCAAAATCACTTGATGAAGTTGGTGCACTTAAGGCTCAGATTGTCAAGTTGGAGAAAGATCTCGAAGCAAAGGAACAAGAAGCAACAGAGTGTTTGAAAGATGTCAAGGAAAAGATTCAGACCTTTGAAAAAGAGAAGGTGTCTGCCAAAGGCCAAGTATCAGATCTAATGAAAAAGATCGAGCAAATACAGGCAGATATTCACACCAAGGAACAAAATCATCAAATAGAAAGTCAAAAGTTAAATGAGCAGCTTCAACAAGCAAGGTCACAAGAAAAGAAGCTTGTGGAGGACAACATGAATCTTAAGGAAAAGCTTGATATGGAAACTGAGATTGTTAAGGATCTGGATAGAACAATCCAAAAGCTACAAGAAGAAAACAGAGAGCAAGATGCTGCCAAATCTTCGATAGCGAAAATAAATGGTCGCGTTACTGAGTTAGAAAGCAGCTGCTCAAATTTGAAAGCAGAGTTGAAATCAAAAAAAGAAGAAATTAGACAGTCTTATGCAAAGCAAGCTGACCTGTTTAAGAAGATCAAAGACCGAGAAAATATGTGTGACATGCTTGAGAAAAAGCTTTCTACAACAGAAGAGCAAGCAAAACAAGAAAAAATGCATTGGCAAAACAACTCTAAGATAGATTTGGAGCAAGCTAAATCAACAATTGATGAGCTGACAAAAAGCAAAGAAGAACTGCTTACTGAAAACATGAAACTGAAAGAACAAGTCGCTAGTTGCGAGCAAAAACAGAAGCATCGCATAACTGTTGCTGGAAAGGAAAACGAGCTATCTGAAAAACTTCGAGAGCTGTCTATGAAACTTGAAGAGATGAAGGAAAGAGAAAAGCTTATCCAGAAGCATAATTATGAGATTAAGAAGACACTTGATGCAAAAGATTTTCAGCAACAGAAACTGAAAGAAGAAGTCAAAATCCTCAACTTAAAGCTGGAAGCTAAGAAAGGTGAGGACAATGAGGCCATATCTAGCATGGATGCTTTGAAGAAAGAAGCTGAGGACTGGCAAAGAAAATTTGATGATCTTGCCTCTACCTTGTCCGATACTGAAGCTAACATAGAGATGATTGCTAAAAGGTCAGCAGCAAAAGAGAAAGATTTGGAGGCACAGAAGCAACACATAAAGGAAGAACTTGAAACTGCCAAATTTAAGCTGAAAGAAAAAGAGGCAGAACTGCTTTTGATGCAGAAAAGAAGTGGAAACAACGAATTGTTGTCTAAAATGGTTGATGAAAGGGCAGAAGAATTAAAAGCAAAAAATCAAAGTATCCAGCAGCTTGACAAGGAGAACAAAAAATTAGTCGATGAGACGAAAAAGTTGGAACGAGTAGTTACTGAATTAAAGAGGAAGACAAAAGAGCTTGAAACAGACAACAATGAGTTGAAACAAGGAAAGGAAGTCTTCGAAAAGCAGCTGGAGAAGCAAAAGACAACATCTCGGATTCTCAAGAACACAGAGAACGATTTAGAGAAAGCATATGATGAGATTCAAGAGCTGAAATCCGAGAAAAAAGAATTGCTTTTAAAATGCGAGCAGCTTCAAACAACACTCAGTCAAATGGAGAATCACCAGACAGTTGAAACTGAAAAGTAAGTTAAACATAGAGCTTTAAATATGTTTATAAGAGTATTTTGTAGACATGCTTTATCTTCATGAACTTTGTCCACGTCTTTGTTCACGAAATTCCTTATTTAGTCTTTGTAGATATTCCGTAAAAGTTGATTAAAGCCACGAGAAGGGGACCTATCTACTTATTTATGCTCCAGAGAAGGATGCTTAAAAAAGAGGTGTCTGAAAAATATCTTTACAAAAGATTAATATTGACGCCTTTTATATTCTAATTTATTGATTATAGAGAATGTTGCAACCAAGATTTAGTCAATGAAAATATCTTTATCTTCATCAGAATCATTAAGGTCATTTAATGAGTCGGAAAAAAAATGGAGCTTATTTCAAATTTTGACAATGGGAGAGTGGCTTAATTAGTTTTGCAGTACTCAAAATGGAGATGAAGAGGAGGATTCTTTGGTGCTTATTCCAATTCTGATCCCAATCATATTTCAATATCTAGGACATTACAGTTTTAACTACGCCCACCCCTATATACCATCATTCGTATCTGTACATATTAATCCATGTTGTTAAATGTTACTTTATCTTATGCCAATAAAAACGAGTAAATCTACTTGTTTGATAAACGTTTATAATTTTTACCTTTAGCACTAAAGAGAATTTGGCCAACAAAGAGGGCTCTTCCAGTAGTTACGAATCTGACTTTGAAGAAGATAGCCAGTCTTCGGAAGAAAGCAACAATGATGAAAGAACAAAATCAGTAAAAGATTGCGCCTCTGATAAAGAAAAGTCAGCAGAAAAATCGAGTGAAAAGGAAGATGTGACTTTTGGCGACGATGACGCTTTTTTGGACATGTCCGAAGAAAGTATGGAGTTTGAGGGCGAATATAATGTCACTGAAGACATTTCAGTAAAAAAAGATTATCTTGCCAATCATCTTGATGAATATGATTATGTTGAGGATATAGAGCCATTGGAGGAAGATGAAAAGCAAGAGAAGAAATTTGGAGACACCCCCGTCAAGGACTGTACTCCAGCTGAAAAGAACACCAATGGAGTTAACCCTCATGAAAATCACGCTGCAGAAAGAGGACATGGGAGAAAACAAGAGCAAAAAGAAGGTGAGGAAAACGCTATCTGTGATATTTTAAAAAGTATGAAAACTGGAACTAGAAATGGAATACTTGTGGTAGTTGTCATATTGCCTCTATATCTTTGTATTGTTTTTAATTTTATTGACAGCTACTTTTGACCAGCGGAAAATTTTAGGCTGTATTTGCTTGTCAAAAAATATGCATCACCATTGCGACACTAAAACGATAATAAAGAAGTTTAGAAGCATTTCAACATTTAGTTTCAGCAAAAACATGTTCACGTTTGCTTAATTAAGAACTGGCAAAGAGATGTTTTTGTGGATTTGAATGATCTTTTTTACCATTTCCTTTTGACAGAAGTTAGTTCAAACAAGTTTGGAATTGATGAAGAGGAAGATGACATGCTTAGCTCGTTCGTGGCAAAACAAAAGACAAAAAAGACAAAATCATCTTCAAAGATCACAAAAATTCCATCTAAACAAAAACAGATGGCTAAAGATTTGGGTTTTGACGACGATGTTGAAATCGACGATCTGATATCAGATATCGAAATGAGTGACGAGAGCCAAAGCAAAGGTGACAAAAAAACCAAAAAGGCCATTGGGAGTTCCAGTTCATTAGACGCATCAAGCCCCTCAGATTCAGGCAGCGACTCAGACACTGGCATCAAACCACAGCAAAGTGGACTTTTGTTTAGTCCATCTCTTACGTCACCAAAACCACTAGGAAGAAACATGCTGTTGCCTGCACTTAGGGCAAAACCAAGATCGTTGCCCTCTTTAAGCAATTTCAAGAAACCAAAATTTTAATATACTTAACTTTCCAATTATTTGATGTGTCGAATTCTAAATATCTCAATAAGTCTTTTGTAGCTGGCATTTTTAAACATTTGTATATTGAATTGAGTTTGTGTATCAAAGATTTTTCAGTCAAAAAACATGACTCGTTCTTGCCTAAGTCTTGGCTTCTTTACTTATTGTTTGGCAAATCAAAAAAAACATATGAGGTCAAAGTTCGGGCCTCGAACCTCCAACAGGGAATGGAAGAAGGAATAGAGGAGCAATAAACGAAACATTTAACAAAATATTTACTTCAATTCAGAACTAATAATCTCGCCTAAGTTAAGGGCTGTTCAATTTTCCCAACGAAGTGGGACATTTCATTTGACTGGGACATTCTATATAAATAGGGCCATTTAAGAAATCCCATTTAAGTGAGTGATCCCATTTAAGTTTGGCAATTTTATACGACTCCACATGTTCTAATGAGCGCAAATACGTTGTTACCTCTCGTTAAAAGAAACAATCCTTACCTCATAGACTGGTATAGTTTTTAATGATTTCCTTGTGGCAAGATCCCACAATATTACAACTTTGTCACGTCCAGCACTGTAGTAAACAAAATTGTACGGTAAATGCTACAAAGTATAGACTCAACACAGAATACTAAGTCATAAAGCTGTTAGGACCATTGAATAGTTAACAATTAGTTTTGAAATTTGTTACTTTTGCGATCCAACAGTACTGGCTCACTTCATAGACTATTCAGTCGCCCATACTGACCCTGTTGTCCAATGATATTATCTTTTTTACTCTTTCACTCCTAGTTCCCTAGCTCCATTTAAAACTTATTATCTCAAAGAGACTTCACTCTAATTGATTATCCTAGGTACTAGGTCTCTGCAATGCTGATCCGACTTAAAGATACCAGGCAAACTTCATGACATGACATCTTGACATTTTAAAACATTACCTGATCATTTTCTCGTTGCCTTCGAAGAATGATAGAGAAGTCACATTACTGTAGTGGCCTTTTAGCGTCGAAATGCATCTAGGAATTACAGAAAACGAAACAATAATACATTTACCTTGTGCTAATATAACTTAAATTTAAAGTGCGTGCACATTTTCAAGTGATTTTCCATGTCTAGATTCTTGACTGCTTGTTATCTATAATAAACCCATTAGTAATATCAAAATTTCACTGAAAAGAAACATAAAAAGATGTAAAATTATCCAGTTTTCAATGCGCAAATGACCAAGCTCCACCCTTCTCAGGAAACCGCTTTTCGCCATAGACAACCCTACAACCTAAATTTCGCTAGAGATAACAAACTCATAACGTGCAGTACATAAACATAGCATTTGCTGCCTCTTTCGTCATCACTCACGTGCTAGTACTGAGATCCCAAATCCGAATGCAACTATCAGCTGACGATGAGAACAACATCAGTTTTGTCGGATCAGGATGAAATTGCACCAAGCTAAGAAATAAGAATATAAATCAATATTAAGCACAACGGAAAACAATGAAGCTTTGATGTTGAATAAAAATTAAAATAGCTTTAACATTCTCAGAATCATGTTTAAGTTAATAAGACACATACTGGCCTTGAAAATGTAGAAAAGTGTCCATGAATAACGTGACTGTGTGCAGTGAAATTCAATTCAATCCCTTTTTATTCAACCAATTCAATTCAATTGATTTCATTCAAACAATGCACTATGTTTTTCTATTACGTCAGACAAAATGACTGACCAACGCTGCTTAGTACAACTTATGAGAGCCTCTGAAAGCCCTTAAATTTTTTGTATACAAATGTTCTTAAAAAATCAGCTCTGTTTTTCACCTGAAAGCAAAAATGAAGAGAATATCCGTCTAATCAATATTGAGGACAAGGATACTTATAAAAAGTCATTAAGGCAACTCGAATCAAAGTTTCAAATTTTAGACTTGGTGAAAGAGATAAAAGATTAATATGTACTTTTGAATTCAACAGCTTAAATACTTAAAATACACCTTACAGTGTTGAAGAATTATCTGTACAGATTGCAGGCAAGCAGCATCAGTTTTCTGGATGCCAGCTAGGTTTTGAGAAAACAGTTCCACTTTTCCAAATCACAAATGGATAAAACTAAGGAACAAAGAGCTAGTTTTGCATCATTTTCAAAGATATGACTCTTTGTTTATTAGCTTTCAACGCGAAATAGAATAAATACTCACTCTCAAATTGGCAATTTATTAGCTTTCAATTTATTTGATTCTTTATAGATGTAATTCTGTAATTCTGTAATTCGCCATCACAATGGAACACACTTGGTAGGCATCGGGGTCATTCAAAAAGTAGATTCCAATTTTGGGAATATCTATCCCCCTGGTTAGCATTAGATCGTTTGCTGCTCGAACACCTCTTCCTTTTACTACATCACCTAGTTATCGAACAAGGGGCACGGAATTGGGAGAGGAGGCCACATAACTGTCATTGAATACTGGGATCTGCCTCGCACAGCACCATTTGTATATGTAAGAAAAAAAATTTGACGGAATATTAATTTGTTTGGCTTTAGTTTGTAGCCATTGTTCGATATACCTGATCAATATGACTCAATAGTTTGAATCTTCTTCTAAGAATCGATTCTATAAAGCGTTGCTTATCCATTTATTTCTCGTTTTGATTGTTCCTTGAAGGAATCGATGTCGAAATAGAAAAATATAATATGCAGTACAAGTATTATCTCAGAAAAAAAAGTTTTCTTAATAGGGGGGCTCAGGGGAGCTGAAGGGGAGCTGCGCCCCCTCCACTTTTTTCTGGGTAATTCTAAAATATCATAGCCAATTTCCACCAGGATCAAATCTTTGATTTAAACCTATATTAAATTTTGAAATTTGGATTCATGTGTGACTAGCTTCTAGTCTAAATAACTGAAAAGTCTTCAAATGCTGGCAAAATATCATTAATCTAAATTCTTTATATTAAGATTTTTCTACTCAGGTAACAGGTAGACAAGGTAGAGAAATTGGTATTTAAGGAGCCATGAAAACGAAAACAACTGAAACGTTCATTTTGTAAAGAATATATGGAAGGCTGTATGCCCCCCACACTACTGGGCAAAATCCACTATACTCAGCATAAATCTACCTTCTTCTAGTAATGTGAGAATACTAAATAACATACTGCACACTGCAGTTTGCTCAATACAGCGATGTGATTAGCTAAAAACATTAAAATAATTCATACGTAACACATTTGTACTCTGTTGTTGGATCAAAAATGGACTGCGAGATTGTGTTTAGGATTGATTGACCGAGTCCCTTAACTTTGTCTCCTCCACAAAGCAAGTTGTCAAGTATGAGTGAGTAATGATTCCAAGCAAACAAAAATAGGATTTTCCATAAGCAAAACTTTGTGATTCATAGTTAACAGCTTTTAAAGTTAACTATCAGGCGTCGAATGGTGTGATAGGCAGGTTTTCTTTGCAAACAAGCGTATCACAAAAGTTAAAATATTTGCAAAGATAATACCGTAATGCATAAAGTAGATTTCTTTCTTCTAAAAGAATTCTACTCCTAAAAACCAACATCAGTATGAATACATCAAAGGGGTTTATCCTTTATCGTTTTTACTTTCTTTGCGTTGCCAGTTTTTAAATGTTTTCCTATTTCTGAAGTCCTTCTCTTCTTCCCTGGGCCAGGGGTTTTTTCAATCAAACTTTCATCTCTAACTTTCATAGTTTTGTGGTTCTACAACAAAAGGATAAAAATCAGTAATACAAAGGAGTTTGAAAAGCAAGGTTAAGTATTTCAAGAAATATTGGAGAATAATCATAAGAGAAGGAATATAACACATAGCAACTTCAAGTCTTTCTACAAAACATGTTTTTTAAGAATATAAATATGTTATTTGAAGTAACGAAATATGCAGATGTAAATCGTTGCGTCACTTTCAACTATAGTTACCTCCTTGTTTTCTTCTTGACTTGGTTCTGCTTCTAACGGAGAATCTCCTTCGCAGGGCTCACTATTTTGGGTTTTAGATTCTTGAATCGTCTCCTCCGTTCCATCTGCAGCCTCACTTTGGTGCTGAACCCATGTATCCATAGCGATGAGATCACTGAGATGTTCTGTTTGCTGGTTAGAAGCTTGGCCAACGGATTTATGGCTCTTGTTTTCAGCATTCATTTCTTCATCGATTTCCAACTGCTCAGATCTAGGAGAAGAGAAAGACAACTTGGCTCCTCGGAATAAGTGGGTAGTAATTAAACTGAAAATTCCTTGTTAACCTGCGTAGCTGTAAACTAGACTGCAAAAATACCATTTCAACTTTTTGCGAAAGGTAGTTAAGGGTATGGTAACTAATGACGTCAAAAGAAATATATCCTATTCACTCACGCTTTAGTGTCGACATCCTTGACAGAAAGTCGCATGGATTCCCATGTGTATTCGAGAAATGCCGATTGCTGCAGAAACAGACGGAAGAGTAACGCAAATGCTCTTTGACATGAATTTAATTGGAATTTTATGAAGCAATTTCATTTTTTTGATTTATGTTATCAGATTTACGTGAATCATTGATTTTAAATTTCAATTTTCTATTCAGTTTATATTTAGCAAAGAAATATGCAGAGGTCAATTAAATGTGAGAAAGTCTGTTTTTGTTTTATAGTACAAAATTGAGTGTAGATATGTATCAATAAGGGTATTGTATTACCGGAAGAATGGTGCAGAATTTATTTAAAATGTGAGAAGGTACAATATTTTAATGTTTAAGTTATATTTTTATGTTTAATGTGCATTATTGATCTTAGGCCATCAGCAAATTATATGGAAACGATATACAGACTGTTTGAAAGACTGAAAATATCATACTACTTTTCACAACATTAATATTATAGACACAAAAATGCGTATCTTACCTGTAAAAGGCGATTCAGCCGATTGAAATGCCGTTCTAAAATTAAAAGTCACCAATTAGAAAAAATGAAATACAATCAAAAGGAAGAAATAGAAGTTCTTAATAAAACAAACAAAGAAAACCAGCATAGTATGTATATTAGGTTTCTTGAACTACGAAAACTGTTATACCCGTGTATGGAAGAATTGCTTCGATGTTGTCCTTCATATCTGGCAGCTCAGTCAGTTCATCGGGTGATTTAAACTTCAGGATAATTGACAGTGCTGCAAGAAGAATAAAACCAAGTTGGTAGCAACTATTGATCGGCCACGTGATGTTTCGAAGAAGTAAGGAGAAAATAGTCAGCACAGGGAAACAAACACGTGAAGAAGAAAGTGACCACATAATTTAAAGGGAAACGATGACGTCACAAAATACATTTTGCCTGAAGTGATTAATGAAAACCAAGACCAAATAAAGGCAGTTTGCTAAGGAATTACCAAATACTCTTGTTGCTGTATTCCCGTATATTCGATAGAGATCCAACTTTGCTATCACATCGCCATTTTTCTTTAATAGCATAAAAGGTCCTTTTGGGTAATAAAGCTTGAATCAAAAAATCTAAAAATATTCGATGAGATTCAAAATGAAAATTACCTGATTGGGTAGCGTGGCAGTTTTTGGCATTTGTGTTCCAGTCTCGCATATACTTGAGAACCAAATCTTCAAAATTGAAAAGCGATAGTGGTGAATATTTTGAAAAAAAGCATTCAAAGAAGAAAATGAAAGAAAATACAGAAAAACGTCTTTCAATTCGAATTCTGAGAGAATTCGGTGACACAAGCGCTGATTAGACAATCGCCAAATTTCATCCAATCCCTCTTTGGGGAGCATAAAGTCAAACTTGTTTTGTTTGCATCAATGACTTTTTTACCAAGAATAACAAGACTTTGAAAAGAAACAGTTTAGTCACAATTCCTTATAGAAACTAAACATGTTCGAAACAGCAATATTTTCAACCATTAATAAAAAATCGCTGCCTCTTTGATTGCCTTCAGTTCTTTATTGGTTTGCTCCAGAATCTAGCCTTGAAATACGTCGCATTACAGAAATAAAGAACAAAATTGAAAAAGTCATTGTAAATTTCACCAACCTATTTGATCATTCCGTAGCCCACTCAAGACTGAAGCTAGCCTTTCCTCTCCATTGGCATCAGCTAGTAATTCTAAAAAGCAATGACGTCATTTGAAGCATTCCCTAAAGGTAGTAGAGATTGGCAATTGGGACCATAAAATGGCATCTTATGTAGAGAACCCCTTTCCCTTAACTTAATAAAGAAACAAAGTTCTCCAAAGCACATGCAACTAAAAACACACATATTTCAGATGGGTATATTTGACATGTTTGTTCTTTGTCAAGCAATATAAAATATCAAAAAATTTTCTGCTCGAATCCAAACTGGTTCTAAAGTGCTTACCTTTCAAAATTGACAACACTGTAAACGGTCTTGCAAGTGATAGCGCAAGGCCGATGGCTTTCGTAAATTTCTTCTTGCCAAGCAAATTTGATAATTCTTGGTCCCTTGAAGATAAAATGAATTACAAATATCAATCTTATTCAACCCTACACCTTAAATTTAATTTGATGGATTCAAGTTACCATGCAACTTCAAACACTGGGCAGAGAATGGACAAGGAAAGTTCATTTTTCTCCGCCATAAAGTCATTTTTTTCTTTCTTACTACCTAATTGTACGAGAAATGGAGAAAGTCATCACTTATCAAAAGAGTGGAACATATCCTAAAAACAATTAAACAACAGTGAAAAGATTCCTATTGTGAAATTGAACCCAAATTCTAAAAGACCAATAAACAAAACCAAATGTTTATAAAACCAAATGTTAAAGATATCAACACTCAAATGTGAATAATACTGCTCCCATTTGCTAAAACAACAATCCCACGTGAAATTTCTACAATATTCATCGTAAAACTAACTAATAAAATTATTTAAAACTCAGTTATTTGATACTTAGTTCTTACCAATACTTGATACTTAATGAAAAAAATAACATAAAATAAAAAATGTAAGAAGTTAACAGCTCGGTGGCTTTTTATTCGTGAATCACCACGATATACTTGATATTTTTCAATACAATACTGTCAAAAAGTATCAAAGTCTGAAAAAGAGATCAGCTCAAACTCTCTACAACCCTTTTAGTTGTTGTCACCCTCAATATTATCATACTCTAACAGAAACATCATAGGCCCACGAAGTTTTCTGTTTAAACTACTTCTAATAACTTCTATTTGTAAATGCTTACTTCAGAATCATATTCTCTTGCTTTGCCTCTTCTTCTAATCTTTCTTCCTCCGTAACATCCTAACAGAAAATAATTGAAACCTTGATAACAACTAGAGTACCATAAGAAACAGCATCACAACACAAAGTACAGTGACATTGAAACTGAAACGAAGATCAAAGAATGGAAAGTAATGGTACGGCTTACTTTGAACATAATTCAAGGAAAGAAATGTATAAAGGCAACAAACATCACGGCTCTCTATATCATTTTCTGAAGTTTCAACTATGACACTGGCAACGATTTTATAACTTCTACTTTTTAAGATATTAACAAGGAATATACTTATTTGTTGTTGGTGTAGTGACATTTTCACTTACCTTCCAAATGTTCAACACAGAATCTCCTCCTCCTGTAACAAGAGTGTCTTCAGTCTTGTTCAAAGCCAACGACCAAACCTAAAACATCGTTTATGGTTCAAGGAACTTGCGTCGAAGGTTTTTTAACTTCAATAATCTACTTGCCTTTCATAGGAAGAACAATATTACAAATAGATTTAAAAAATCAAAAGTGTTGTTTACTTCGACGAGTTATACGTCAGAATCTTTACAGACTTGATAGAACGAAATTGCAAAGCTACTTTCTAAAAAATATGGTATTAACTAAAACAAAGAGATTGAAAACTTGAAGAAATTAATAGATTCTACATTACAAAGCCAATAGACCAGGCGGAGAATAGGGGAATGGTCCCCCGAGGGCGAAATTTATGGGACCGAGTGCTTTTGGTCAATTCGAGGGTGCTGATTTCGAAAATCGATGTTATACGGGGAATTTGGGGGGCCATCAGCCTCTTTTTCGTGTTTTAAGTCTCGTTTTCGTGTATTTCATGGAAACGAGTAAGAATAAAGTTTAAAGTGGAAATAGGTGAATTATTAAAGTAGATTTGGTATCCTTGCTGGGCATTAACGTTAAACATTTGATTTTAGCTTGCCGGGGGGGGCAAGCAGCCTCGTTTTCACAATGCTAACACTTTGATGTCAAATTACGTGTAAAATGAAGTCTTGACATAGCAAGAAA
Organism: Rhopilema esculentum; assembly: GCF_057945365.1. Taxonomy (NCBI): domain Eukaryota; kingdom Metazoa; phylum Cnidaria; class Scyphozoa; order Rhizostomeae; family Rhizostomatidae; genus Rhopilema; species Rhopilema esculentum. Next base: position 2,237,553 of record NC_142819.1, on the reverse strand, counting down.
TAACAAACATTTTTCAACGTAATTCATCTACATCTACCAATTACTGTCTTTCTGCTATAAAGAAGATTCTGACATGGTGATAGGCCGGAGCGAGAGGTCATGAAAATGTTCACAAAAGAGAGACAATTGAGAACCGAGTGATTGGAACCCAGGCCAAGCCGAACCTTTAGTTTCTTCCAGGTTTCTGGGTACATCACTTTCAGAATTAAGTAAAAGTAAATTACCTTTACCAATGGAAGTTTTATTAGAAGTGTTGTCTATACCTTGTCAAAATATAACAAATACTGTAGAAGAAAAAGTCAGCAGTTGCTTGTTGACTATGGAGGCAAGGGGAAGAGATCGAATGAATGAATTTAAAGAAAGGTTAACCAAAAGTCCTGCAGATAAAGACTTCTTTGGTCCCATCAAGAGAGAGCCTCTGACAACCTTCAAGGACTCATCAGTTAAGACTAGGCTAAAGATTAAAGGAAAAGAAAAAGAGATCACATTTTAGAGATACATTCTTGGCATTCTAGTTGCATACTCGAACAAGCACGAAGCAGGTGTGGATCTCGAGACCACCCTGACATTTCCGCTTGCACCAGTATCGATGCCTCTCAGCACAGCAGATGGTGCCATCAGAAAGACCGTTAAGAGCAAACTGTATGAAGCTGCAATGAGCGACTTATCCATCGTTAGTCCAGATGAACTACCACCTACGGAGATATTGAATACGCACTTCTTGGACCTTGCCGCAGCCATTCAAAGTTTGGTTGGCCCTACATCTACTATAAGACAAATGGCGACCAACATACTTGCTTCAATTCCAGCCCGGTACACACAAATTGTTATTGTCTGTGATACATATAAGGACAACAGCATTAAGGGTGGTGAAAGAGTTAAGAGGGGTGTCAGTGGGAGATACGTTTTGCAAGCCCTGACATGAAGGTACCATGTGACTTTAACAGCTTCCTCTGCAACGGCAAAAACAAAGGAATGTTGTTTGATCTTCTTTAGTTAGCAATAATTGAGGATCGTAGTCAACTATTTAGCCGGACAGTAATGATCTCCAACAAACTACGAAAGTTACAGAGGATTCTGTTGAAGTTCTTGAACACTGGGCCAGTAACCTCGAAGAAGCAGACACAAAGTTGGTGGCACTGGTTAAAGCTTGGGACTTTCCGCTCGATCATGCAGCCATGATTCGATCTCCCTCTGGTGATATCGATATTCTAGCATTGTTCTTGTCACACGAATTCAGCGGAACGAAAATTCTAGTAGATAATGGTGTTGGAAAACAAGGAAAGATAATCGACATGACATGATCTGGCCTTGAGATGGAGAAAAAGAAAGCGCTACTTGGCCTAAACGCTTTTTCTGGCAAGATTATATTTCAAATTTTTTTAGAAAGGGAAAGCAAGCATTTTGGAGGGCAATGCCAAAAAAAGCTAAATTCATTAGCCTTTTTACTGAGTTGGGAAACTCCGCGCAAGTGCTCGACAATCTCTTCAATGGTTTGGAGAAGTTTGTGTGTGTATTGTATGGAAACCAAGGAATATCCTCAGTGAATCTGCTGCGACACAAGTTGTTTGTGCAGAAATTTGAAAGAGAAAGGAAGATCATGGATCTCAGTCCTACCGCCATGCAAAAAAAACCTGAGGATTCATATTCTCCGTGCAAACTTCGTCGCCATGATGTTCAGGCAAGCTGATGGTTTGATGCTTCAGTTGAGCTCTCCAGCAGATCATGGTTGGGATGAAAAAGGATCAGTTCGTTGGAGTGAAATTTGTTACCCGGAAGATATATCTGAGCTTCTGCTTAATCAAGCTGAAGTCAACGAAAAGCTTGAAACTGAGGATGTCGAGTGTAGTGACTCTGAAGACGACTTTGAGGACCTTTGAAACGATCTAGCTTATCTTTCAAACTTTGCTTAGATGATCCGCAATGATTTCCATTATTGTTATTTATTAATTAGTGATAAAACAGTGCTGCATTTCCCCTATGAAATTGTAAAAATCAGTCTGGCTAGAGAAATGTTTAGCAGAAATTGTAAAATAACGCTAGTGGATCGTGAAAACGAGGCTGTTTGCCCCCCTGAAAAGCCAAAATTGAATGGTTAACTTTAATTCTCAGCAAAGATACCAAATCTACTTTTTAGAATTCACCCATTTCCACTTTAAACTGTTTTCTCGCTTGTTTCCATGAAAGACACGAAAATGAGACTTAAAACACGCAAAAGAGGCTGGTGGCCCCCCAAATTCCCCGTATAACATCGATTTTCGAAATCAGCACCCTCGAATTAACCAAAAGCACTTGGTCCCATAAATTTCGCCCTCGGGGGACCATTCCCCTATTCTCCGCCTGGTCTACAAAGTAAACTTTGAAAAACACACTTTATCTGCATGCCCATCCAGAGTATTTAGGCATTCGTTGGTTTTCACATTCCATACTTTGATTAGGCCGTCCGATCCACTAAAATGAAAAACAAGTTTTGCAAATTTAACGTAAATAAATCACGTTTGCTAACTAGGTTATGAGAAGGCTACTAGAGAAAGAAGTTATTGAAGTTCTATCCATTCACTAGACTTGCTTTCGTGCATTAAAAGGTATAAGATAAAGTCGTCTCGGAAAGGTGAAGAAAAAGTTTGATCAACAAAATCAAGTAAAATTGATTGTCGGAAGGGAAACAATACCGGGATGCTTTGCAATAATTGTCATTCCAAAATGTTAGAAATCCGATTCTTTATTTAAAAAAGAAAAGCACAATCTTCCAGGGGATTCCATGTACGTTAGTGCTTCATGATTGAGAGCAGCAAGGCAATAATTTGTGAATACCTTGATATTATCTGCATCCCACGTGTCATGAATTCAAGCCTCAGCACCGAATTGGTATGACCTTCCAGTGTCTAAAACGAAAAATTGCTTTTTAAATTCCAATATCTATTAACATTTGATTCCGTCAATTGTTTCTGACAAGGAAAAATATGTCTTAAGGGTATATGGGTTTTAATATCTAAATTTTTTCGTCTTGAATTCTAATTTTGATTATTACCATATCGTCTATAATCTAGGCTTGGATAAACTGAATCTAGGCTTGGATGAACTTAATCTAGGCTTGCATGAACTTAATCTAGGCTTGGGTGAACTTTAGGGCAACTACTCTGACCAAAGTATCTAATCAAGTCAAGCAAACATTAGCAAATTTCTCAATCCCACCTTCACACAAGTCAAATCTTTAATTGCCCATAGCTTTATTGTCGAGTCAGCTGATGCTGTTGCTAGGCATTTATCGACTGGAGAAAACGCTGCGCACCAAACTCCTCGTTTGTGACCACGCAGCGTCCCGTACGTGCCTCCGTCGGATGCAAGCCATAACTAGAATCCAAAAGAAGCTGATGAATTATTTAAAAATTGCCAAAAAAATGTTTCAAATCAAAATGATATTTAGGTTTACTTTTAATTTTAGAAGCTTTGGCCTTCTTTTGATATTTTACCAAGCCAATCAAAGATAAAGCTTCCTCTTTGTCTCAAAAAAGGTTTGATGGCCTACCTTTGCTGTTTTATCTTGAGACCCCGAAGCGATGAGTTTGTCATTTGGAGAAAACACAACAGAGTTGATGTCCTAAAAACATATTTTTGTATGAAGTTTATTTCAACAAAAGAAATCGCAATATAGAATAACCTTCCTGAAAAAAGTTGCAATTAAACGTAAAAGATCTTTCTGCCGCAGTATCTCCAGAGGCCATATACATTTGAAATTACATATCTTTTTAAGTATCAAATGCTTTTGCAGTAAATTTATTCCTTTTGATATGAGAAAAAATGGGTAAAGTGTATTTAAATAATCATATTCACACTTAAATGCTGTGGGTCGACAAAAATTGGACTTTTTTGCATTCGTGTTCTTTCGCAGCATGCGCTGTAAATTCTGAGAACAACTAAAGAAAAATATCGTGACAAACCTTATCATGGGCTTTCACAGTCCATACAGCTTGAATCTTTGATAAACCATTATCCTGTCAAATTTATTCATAGAAATGATAAAGACTAACTCAATGAATTGATGAGGTTAGAACAAATATTTTTTTAATGGACGAGGCTCTACCCTCCATGAAACATTTTTTACTTGCATCAATTTTTTGTTTTTTTCCAAAAGTAAACATGGTTTACTCAGCCCACAGAAAAGATTCAAAACAGGATTTAATGTGCTTTCTAAGTAATGTTTGGTTTGCATTGGATAACTCCATCTTAAGAGTATAAACCTATGGTATCACCTCGAATATTTGTGGGACTTTCCAGCACTTCAGAGTTAGATCTTGACTTCCAGTTACTAAATGATCTGTGCTTCTTCTGTTGAAACAAGTAGAAAACGTACCTTAACTTTATTATAATTACAATAATAATAAGATGTCTGCTTATTTCAAATATATTAAACAGAAACAACAGCGAGCAAGAGCAACAAAAAATGTGTTGAATGATTTTAAAGATGCAACATCATTCATAAATGCTTCCTATTCTAGCAATGACCTATAGAGTTTGATTTCATCTAATGAAGGTGCATAAAATGGGATAACTTGCCGACAAAGTACCCCTGCTTGGCAAACAACAAAATCCCAAATGGGAACTCCTTGCGAGTAACAGCAAAAGGGACTTCAAATGTTACCCTAGGTTTGAGATGCAAACAGACTGAATGAACACTGATCTCTATAAACGATGAAAGAATATTGACTAAAACACAAGCGAATAAGGACAGCAAAACAAAGCTCGTACCTCATTCAGAGAGGTTTTCCTTTAGTAAAGAGATAATGCATATCATGTAAAAGCCTGTGTAAAGTTTGATGGTAAAAAAACTTCAATGTTAACACTGCTTTCTTTATATACTGTGAGCAACAGAAGGTAAAGAAAAGATCAAGTCATGGAGAAAAGATCCAGACACTGCTTTCTATAAACTGCATTACTTACTTCGGCCAAGCAATAGTTCCAACTGCATGCGTATGGCCAACCCCTAAGGCCACGCATGAAAAGGTTTTGTCATCGCCCAGTCTCCAGATCCTTAGACTGTTATCCTTTAATAAATAAGGCAAAATAAAATAGGAGAAAAGATTTAATTATCAATGTGAGAACAAATTCAAGTTCAAGATAAAGCCATTGGAAGATCAGTAAATGATTTACTTAGGAAGCAAAAAGGCCCTCTCAAAATGAAGTACTACATATCAAGCTTATTTACTCCTCTGCTATTCTAAATTTGAAAGAAGCCCTCATTTAATAGAGAAGACATTTTAGAAAAAAGATAAAGCCTGGCCAATAATGCGTGTTGAGCCTACCTTTGAACACGAAGCGATGTATTTGCCATCGAAACTTGCATCTAGTGCCATTATTGTATCTAGAACGGGAAATGATCATGTGCCACAATTAACAAGCTAACAAACTAAAGGAATTAAAAAAAAACTAAATTATACGGTGTTGCAAATAAATTCTGCTATCATACACACAAAACATTGTACTTCGATTTTATTTCACTAAAATCATTAAATCACAGTTTTATCAAAAACAAACAAGGTACTTTCTAATGTTTTACCAAAGACTTGAAATCATTTTAAAAACTACAGTGTAAGTTCTGAGTTTTTTCACTGTCAAAAATCTCAATTTAAAACAAACCTGTGTGTCCATTCAATATTCTGCAATCCATGGTTTCTCTGTCAATAACTTTAACATCAGGACTGTTTGATGCGATCGATAGAAGGGAATGATCTTCCCCCACAAACTTTAAGTCCAGAACTTCGTCCAGATGTCCGACGAACTATACACGAGAAAAATACATCAACAAAATAAAAAGAGTCGATTACGGTCTAATTATGTTATAAAGCTAGGGTATTTTTTAAAAGAACAGAATGAGAGAAAAAAACAATAATAAACGCTTGAATTATTATGTCAACGAAAGTAGAGATGCAACTAATGGACAAAAACGACGAAATAAGTTACCTGTTTTAAGATTTTCAGTGAATTCAAGTCATAAAGGACAATATTTTGGTCATCGGAAACAGTAACGATGCAATTAAGAGCTTCATTGAGGACACACTGGATAACCGTTGATGAAGGAGCAGGGTTTTCACAATTACTGTCCACAGCTTTATTTGCAGATCTCTCTGGGGCAAAGATGCACTTGCCATCACGAACACTCCATGCCCGAATGATGCCTGAAAATTTCATGCAAACAGTCAACTTGTGACATACTCTGAGAATTTCGAGTCTGATAAGCGAGCATTATATATTGAGAAAAACTGACATCTTTTCTTGTGTTTACAATAAATTGGGTCAATGGAAAGTTTAACAGTGCACAGAAAACCAATGATATGTGTCGACGATATTGCAGAGATTAATTATAGAGTGAATTTTTACACAACATTGTCCACAAATTGGACCAAAGATATTCACCTTTTTCACCAGCAGTTATAAACTTAACATTTTGCTCCTCTTCTGCTGTCATGCACCATTCTAATTCCTTATCACGAGGCAGAACAATCACAGATTCCACTGCCTGTGGAAAAATGGAAGCAAGTAATGATTTCAAAGTACCATTTCGAATTAACTTACTAAAGTCATCCAGTTTAACAGAGCAAGCTTTTCGAAAATTAACAGGCTCACTAGCTTAGATTAAGTTTAGTTAACTTTCAATATACTTCATCCAAAATCGTCCCAATACCCGTAACAAAAATATCAATTTGACGTAACAATCATCTGGAGGCGGCCACCGTCATGTATAAAAGGGCGCACCATGATTAGATAAATCGTGCTTCAGTTTTCACAACTGTGAGTATCGGTGCATTCCACTTGTGGATTTGCACTTGGTTTCGTGTTCTTGTGTCTCTTACGAGCACACGGCGAAATGGCGAGTTTCAGTTCGGACGGTAGCGTCCGTTGTTGGATATGCATGAGGAACGGCGAGAATCGGTTTTTCAACGGTCATGCCGCACGGAAAGTTCACGAGGAGACGGTGCATGCACCACGTTACTCCCAGGACAATAATGGAAACGCAGATGCAAGTTATCGTTGGTATACCAAGGGATATGCATCTCATACCACAAATATTAACGGTAAGTACGTCTTTCGTTGTATATTAGATCAATTTACCTTACAAAATTTTTCTCACGAAAGTTAATCGAGAATCGAAATGAAAGCAGGTAGGAAACCTTTGCATGGACACCACTGCATCGAATTTTCGAACGAATGATAAACATTGGTATTTGAATGTATAAAACTAACAACTTTCTATACTACTGCATTTAAAATATCTAAAGGCCTGTTTTTATAAGCAATAACGAACAATAACCAAAATCCCTTACTAATTAAAGCAATAATGTAACGTTTTCTCTCAATTTAGGGTATCAGTCAAGCAGCAGTGCAACGCCTACAAAATTAGGCAAAGCATGTTTCAACCAACTTGAAAATCTCAGAAGGAAACTATTTTTCCAAGACAAGAGAACAGCGGATACCCCAGAAGGCCTTCATTTGGCTAAAATTGATCAATGGCTTGAAAACGGACCCGATGTTCGCCAGTACGAAATCAAGTCACTTAACACGAGGTAAATTCATTCATTTTAAACATCTTCTAGAATTTTCCATCTAGCATCTTTTTTCCACCAAATAACATTCTTGAATATCTCTATCAAATAACTTTCTTCCTTTTCTGATCAATTCTAATTAAGTTAAAATTTGATGAATGATAAGGTTCTTTGCTCAAGGGGTGCTCTCTCCTCGATTAGTCTATCTACTGAGAGAGCTCCTCCTCAAAAAACTCCTCTCCCCACAGAATTCCATTTCAGTAGTATGTATAATTTGTGTTGTATTTACTTACTATTCCATTTGTTTATATTTGCATTTTGAATATGAAAACTTGAACTTGAACTTGAGCTATGAACTCGTTTCTAGCATGTTATGGTTTAATCGACTTTAACTTAATTAAACATCCTTTACACAGAGTCAAACAAGCTCAAGATGAGATCAATGCTAGAAAGGCGGTCATAAAGAAATTGCAAGCAGATCTCGATCATGCCCAAATGACCCTGACTGAGTCTCAGGTCAAAGAAACACAACTGGAAGAGGATCTTGAAGCAGCTAAAAGGCAACTAAAGAAAGCTACAAATGAGCTTCACCTTGCACTGGGTAAGCAGAATAACGCGTATTCGACAGCTATAAGCAATCTAAAAGATGTTTCAGAGATTTCAGGGACTAAACTTTGCTTCATAACAAAGGAAATGTCACCAAATCATTACTAGCTGCAAAATTACATGAAGTGGATTAAGTTTGCAAAAAGGAGTAGGAGCCTCGGAACAGGAGATGAGCAACCTTCAATTTCTCGAAAACTATCGGTTCTTTTAAAGATTTTTCTTCAAAACTTGTCAATTTTTCTGAAAAGAGACTAGTTTCACACGTGTACCTTCCGTGAATTAACGTGCCTCAACGATCTAATTTCAAAGGAGAGGAAGATTTCACAGAAAAGTTTTATTTTGTCCAGTCGTCATAATATTCCTATTATTGACATTCCTGTTACTTCACGTCAATGCCATTTTAGGGGTCATTGAACATGAAAGGGAACAACGTATACAAATGCAGCAATCGATGGAAAGTCTTCTGAAGTCGCAGAAATTGCAGATAATCAAACTGCGAGAGGAACTTGACAACGAGAAGCTGGTGAGTGATAGCTACTCTATATCTTAAATACAAGATGAACTTTGTATGAATTACTCAATATGAAGAAACACCTCCTATGTATAGATGAGTCACTTACAATAGTTCACAGTATCCATACAAATATATCTTGCTTTTCCCTGTAAATCAAACCTCAACTCTAAAGACCAAATTTCTCTTGCATTCAGATGTCCAAAAACAAGGAAAATGAATACGAAGATATTATTATGATCAAACGAAGAATGAAGCAATTGGAGCAAGAGTTGATGGTTGAAAAACGCTTGAAGTTCGAAGTCAAACACAGCAAAGAAGAATGTCAGGCTGAGATTGACGAACTGCTCTTAGAAAATGAAGAAATCAAAAAGAAGTTGAGAAAATATCATCATGATCTTGAACGACTTCATGACGAAAACAGGTCTCTTGTCTCCGACTATAACTCCATGATGGACAGAGGTGAAGTCATAGAGGCAGAACAACAGCATCATTTGATGCAAGAACTCATGGAGGAAAAATTTCAAGAGGTGAGAGCTGATTTTGTTAATGAAATTGAAAGATATCAATTCGAAGCTAAAGAATTTAAGCAAAAGTTCGAGCAAACTGCTGCAGAATTAGAAAAAGCTCAATCTGAATTGGAAGCAGTTGTTCTGTACAGACAGGATGATATTGACAGACTTTTAAAAGAAAAACAGGCCCTGAAAGTCGACCTTAAAGGAAAAAAGACAAAGCTGCAGTGCTTAGAAGCTTTAAATGGTGAGCTAAAAAGCAATCTGAAAGAAAAGGAAAGTCAACTAAGCCGATTTCAAAGCTTTTCCAGCTACAAAGAAAGCAATGGGCAACTAGATGCCTCTGAGACACCAATTTTAGAGAAATTCAAGGAGATCGAGCAACTGCATATAAAAGTAGAGAAATTACAAGACATAAATCCTGACGAAAAAACATTGAAGTTTAAAGAAGAGTTGGATCAAGTAAAGAAAGATCAACTTGTCAAAAAAGGGGAGATTGAAGACCTTAATAAGAAAAATGAAGAGTTGAGACAACTTTTGAAAGAGCTTCAAGGAAAACTGCTCCATGAAGAATTGAGCCACGAGGAGTATGTGAAATCAACAAAAGAGCAAGAAAGAAAATTAGAAACAAGTCTTGCCGAATTTGAGCAGGAGAACATTTCCTTGAAAAGAAAACTAACAGATGCAGAGGTTCAAGCACAAGCACACTCAAAACAGCTCTTAGACATGAAAGAAAAACATAGAGAACTCACAGAGAAAGTTGACAACAGCATCGAGCGGGAGGAGTTTCAATCAGTCATGGATCAACTCGATAATCAAAGCTCTAAAATCGAGAGTTTGTTGAAGGAGAAAGAAAATCTTGAAACATCATTTAAGGAAGAGCAAGAAGATCTCAATGACAAGCTAGACAAAGTTCTTGATGCCAATGTTGATCTGGAGAAAAGCTGCATTGACCTAGAGAGTATTTTGGAACAAAAAGAAGCAACAATCAAAACATTAGAGAAATCTTTGAAGGAAATACAGGAAAATACCAAGGTAACAACAGCACCTTTGGCTGAAGAGAACAAAATGCTTAAGGATGACCTTGCAAAATCACTTGATGAAGTTGCTGCACTTAAGGCTCAGATAATCAAGTTGGAGAAAGATCTCGAAGCAAAGAAACAAGAAGCAACAGAGCGTTCGAAAGATATCAAAGAAAAGATTCAGACTTTTGAAAAAGAGAAGGTGTCTGCCAAAGGCCAAGTATCAGATCTAATGAAGAAGATCAAACAAATACAGGCAGATATTCACACCAAGGAACAAAATTATCAAATAGAAAGTCAAAAATTAAATGAGCAGCTTCAACAAGCAAGGTCACAAGAAAAGAAGCTTGTGGAGGACAACCTGAATCTTAAGGAAAAGCTTGATATGCAAACCGACATTGTTACGGATCTGGATAAAACAATCCAAAAGCTACAAGAAGAAAACAAAGAGCAAGATGATGCCAAATCTTCGATAGCGAAAATAAATGGTCGCGTTACTGAGTTAGAAAGCAGCTGCTCAAATTTGAAAGCAGAGTTGAAATCAAAAAAAGAAGAAATTAGACAGTCTCATGCAAAGCAAGCTGACCTGTTTAAGAAGATCAAAGACAGAGAAAATATGTGTGACATGCTTGAGAAAAAGCTTTCTGCAACAGAAGAGCAAGCAAAACAAGAAAAAATGCATTGGCAAAACAACTCTAAGAAAGATTTGGAGCAAGCTAAATCAACAATTGATGAGCTGACAAAAAGCAAAGAAGAACTGCTTACTGAAAACATGAAACTGAAAGAACAAGTCGCTAGTTGCGAGCAAAAACAGAAGCATCGCATAACTGTTGCTGGAAAGGAAAACGAGCTATCTGAAAAACTTCGAGAGCTGTCTATGAAACTTGAAGAGATGAAGGAAAGAGAAAAGCTAATCCAGAAGCATAATTATGAGATTAAGAAGACACTTGATGCAAAAGATCTTCTGCAACAGAAACTGGAAGAAGAAGTTAAAGTCCTCAATATAAAGCTGGAAACTAAGAAAGGTGAGGACAATGAGGCCATATCTAGCATGGATGCTTTGAAGAAAGAAGCTGAGGACTGGCAAAGAAAATTTGATGATCTTGCCTCTACCTTGTCCGATACTGAAGCTAACATAGAGATGATTGCTAAAAGGTCAGCAGCAAAAGAGAAAGGTTTGGAGGCACAGAAGCTACACATAAAGGAAGAACTTGAAACTGCCAAATTTAAGCTGAAAGAAAAAGAGGCAGAACTGCTTTTGATGCAGAAAAGAAGTCAAAACAACGAATTGTTGTCAAAAATGGTTGATGAAAGGGCAGAAGAATTAAAAGCAAAAAATCAAAGTATCCAGCAGCTTGACAAGGAGAACAAAAAATTAGTTGATGAGACGAAAAAGTTGGAACGAATAGTTACTGAATTAAAGAGGAAGACAAAAGAGCTTGAAACAGACAACAATGAGTTGAAACAAGGAAAGGGAGTCTTCGAAAAGCAGCTGGAGAAGCAAAAGGCAACATCTCGGATTCTCAAGAACACAGAGAACGATTTAGAGAAAGCATATGATGAGATTCACGAGCTGAAATCCGAGAAAAAAGAATTGCTTTTAAAATGCGAGCACCTTCAAACAACACTCAGTCAAATGGAGAATCACCAGACAGTTGAAACTGAAAAGTAAGTTAAACTTAGAGCTTTAAAGATGTTTATAAATGTATTTTGTAGACATGCTTTATCTTCATGAACTTTTTCCACGTCTTTGTCCACGAAATTTTTCATTTATTCTTTTTAAATATTTCGTAAAAGTTAATTAAAGCCACGGGAAGGGGACCTATCTAAATATTTAGGCTGCTTAAATGTTTAGCCAGGAAAGTATGCTTAAAAAAAAGGTGTGTGATAAATATCTTTGAAAAAGATTAATATTGACGCCTTTTATATTCTAATTTATTGATTATAGAGAATGTTGCAACCAAGATTCAGTCAATGAAAATGTCTTTATCTTCATCAGAATCATTAAGGTCCTTTAATGAGTCGGAAAAAAATGGGGCTTATTTAAAATTTTTACAATGGGAGAGTGGCTTAATTAGTTTTGCAGTACTTAAAATGGAGATGAAGAGGAGGGTTCTTTGGTGCTTATTCCAATTCTGATCCCAATCATATTTCAATATCTAGGACATTACAGTTTTAACTACGCCCATCCCTGTATACCATCATTCGTATCTGTACATATTAATCCATGTTGTTAAATGTTACTTTATCTTATGCCAATAAAAACGAGTAAATCTAATTGCTTGATAAACGTTTATAATTTTTACCATTAGCACTAAAGAGAATTTGGCCAACAAAGAGAGCTCTTCCAGTAGTTACGAATCTGACTTTGAAGAAGATAGCCAGTCTTCGGAAGAAAGCAACAATGATGAAAGAACAAAATCAGTAAAAGATTGCGCCTCTGATAAAGAAAAGTCAGCAGAAAAATCGAGTGAAAAGGAAGATGTGACTTTTGGCGACGATGACGCTTTTTTGGACATGTCCGAAGAAATTATGGAGTTTGAGGGCGAATATAATGTCACTGAAGACATTACAGTAGAAGAAGATTATCTTGCCAACCATCTCGATGAATATGATTTTGTTGAGGTTATAGAGCCACTGGAGGAAGATGAAAAGCAAGAGAAGAAACTTGGAGACACCCCCGTCAAGGACTGTACTCCAGCTGAAAAAAACACCAATGAAGTTAATTCTCACGAAAACCACGCTGCAGAAAGAGGACATGGGAGAAAAGAAGAGCAAAAAGAAGGTCAGAATAATGATATTTGTGATATTTTAAAAAGTATGAAAACTGGAACTAGAAATGGAATACTTGTGGTAGTTGTCATATTGTCTGTATATTTTTGTATTGTTATTAATTTTAATGACAGCTATAGTTGACCTGCGAACAATTTGAGGCTGTGTTTGCTTGTCAAAAAATATGCATCACCATTGTGACACTAAAACGATAATAAAGAAGTTTAGAAGCATTTTAGCAAATAGTTTCAGCAAAAACATGTTCACGTTTGCTGAATTAAGAACTGGCAAAGAGTTGTTCTTGTGGATTTGAATGATCTTTTTTACCATTTTCTTGTGACAGAAGTTAGTTCAAACAAGTTTGGAATTGATGAAGAGGAAGATGACATGCTTAGCTCGTTCGTGGCAAAACAAAAGACAAAAAAGACAAAATCATCTTCAAAGATCACAAAAATCCCATCTAAACAAAAGCAGATGGCTAAAGATTTGGGGTTTGACGACGATGTTGAAATCGATGATCTCATATCAGATATCGAAATGAGTGACGAGAGCCAAAGCAAAGGTGACAAAAAAACCAAAAAGGCCATTGGGAGTTCCAGTTCATTAGACGCATCAAGCCTCTCAGATTCAGGCAGCGACTCAGACACTGGCATCAAACCACAACAAAGTGGACTTTTGTTTAGTCCATCTCTTACGTCACCAAAACCACTAGGAAGAAACATGCTGTTGCCTGCACTTCGGGCACAACCAAGATCGTTGCCCTCTTTACGCAATTTAAGAAACCAAAATTTTAATATACTTAACTTTCCAATTATTTGATGTGTCGAATTTTTAATATCTCAATAAGTCTTTTGTAGATGGCATTTTTAAACATTTGTATATTAAATTGAGTTTGTGTATCAAAGATTTTTCAGTCAAAAAACATGACTCGTTCTTGCTTAAGTCTTGGCTTCTTTACTTATTGAAAACAATTTTTCTTGTTTGGCAAATAAAAAAAAACAAAGTTCGGGCCTCGAACCTCCAACAGGGATTGGAAGAAGGAATAGAGGAGCAATAAACGAAACATTTAACAAAATATTTACTTCAATTCAGAACTAATAATCTCGCCTAAGTTAAGGGCTGTTCAATTTTCCCAACGAAGTGGGACATTTCATTTGACTGGGACATTCTAAATAAATAGGGCCATTTAAGAAATCCCATTTAAGTGAGTGATCCCATTTAAGTTTGGCAATTTTATACGACTCCACACGTTCTAATGAGCGCAAATACGTTGTTACCTCTCGTTAAAAGAAACAATCCTTACCTCATAGACTGGTATAGTTTTTAATGATTTCCTTGTGGCAAGATCCCACAATATTACAACTTTGTCACGTCCAGCACTGTAGTAAACAAAATTGTACGGTAAATGCTACAAAGTATAGACTCAACACAGAATACTAAGTCATAAACCTGTTAGGACCATTGAATAGTTAACAATTAGTTTTGAAATTTGTTATTTTTGTGATCCAACAGTACTGGCTCACTTCATAGACTATTCAGTCGCCCATACTGACCCTGTTGTCCAATGATATTATCTTTTTTACTCTTTCACTCCTAGTTCCCTAGCTCCATTTAAAAATCATTATCTCAAAGAGCCTTCTCTCCAATCGATTATGCTAGGTACTAGGTCTCTGCATTGCTGTTCCGACTTAAAGATACCAGGCAAACTTCATGACATGACATAATGACATTTTAAAACATTACCTGATCATTTTCTCGTTGTCTTCGAAGAATGATAGAGAAGTCACATTACTGTAGTGGCCTTTTAGCGTCGAAATGCATCTAGGTATTATAAGAAACGAAACAATAATACATTTGCCTTGTGCTCATATAACTTAAATTTAAAGTGCGTGCACATTTTCAAGTGATTTTCAATGTCTAGATTCTTGAATGCTTGTTATCTAAAATAAACCCATTAATAATATCAAAATTTCACTGAAAAAACATAACAAAATGTAAAATTATCCAGTTTTCTATGCGCAAATGACCAAGCTCCACCCTTCTCAGGAAACCGCTTTTCGGCATAGACAACCCTACAACCTAAATTTCGCTAGAGATAACAGACTCATAACGTGCAGTACACAAACATAGCATTTGCTGCTTCTTTCGTCATCACTCACGTGCTAGTACTGAGATCCCAAATCCGAATGCAACTATCAGCTGACGATGAGAACAACATCAGTTTTGTCGGATCAGGATGAAATTGCACCAAGCTAAGAAATAAGAATATAAATCAATATTAAGCACAACGGAAAACAATGAAGCTTTGATGTTGAATAAAAATTAAAATAGCTTTAACATTCTCAGAATCATGTTTAAGTTAATAAGACATATACTGGCCTTAAAAATGTAGAAAAGTGTCCATGAATAACGTGACTGTGTGCAGTGAAATTCAATTCAATCCCTTTTTATTCAATCAATTCAATTCAATTCAATTGATTTCATTCAACAATGCACTATGTTTAATATACTCTTAAAGTCGATATGCAATAAAATATCGTTTTTCTATTACATCAGACACAACGACTGACCAACGCTGCTTAATACAACTTGTGCGAGCCTCTGAAAGCCCTTAAATTTTTTGTATACAAATGTTCTTAAAAATCAGCTCTGTTTTTCACCTGAAAGCTAAAATGAAGACAATATCCGTCTAATCAATATTAAGGACAAGGATACTAATAAAAAGTCATTAAGGCAACTCGAATAAAAGTTTCAAAATTTCGACTTGGTGAAAGAGATGAGACACAGGGTTAATATGTACTTTAAAATTCAAAAGCTTAAATGCCTAAAATACACCTAACAGTGTTGAAGAATTATCTATATATATTGCAAGCAAGCAACATCAGTTTTCTGGATGCCAGCTAGGTTTTGAGAAAACAGTTCCACTTTTCCAAATCACTAATGGATAAAACTAAGGAACAAAGAGTTAGTTCTGCATCATTTTCGAAGATATGACTCTTTGTTTATTAGCTTTCAATACGAAATAGAATGAATGTTTACTCTCAAATTGGCAATTTCTTTGATTTTACAGATGTAATTCATCGCCATAACAATGGAACAGACTCTGGGGTCATTCAAAAAGTAGATTCCAATTTTGGGAATATCTATCCCCCTTGTTAGCATTCGCTCGTTTCCTGCTCGAGCACCTCTTTCTTTCATTACATCACTTCATTTCATCATTTCAATCACTGCCAAAATTACTTGGAACACCCAACACTTTGCGCTGTGCTTTTCTATTTTTCATTTATTTTCCCGAATAAAACTACTACCGTCCCCCGTTCTCCCCAAAACAATGTTGAAAGTATAGAAAAATATCATACAAGGCAAACGAAAAAGCGTACTCCACAACCCCTTTTTTTATTTTTCTATAGTAAATCAACATTGTTCTTAGGGGGAGAGTGGGGTGGCTGTATTTTCCTTTGAAAACTGACGTTAGTGTTCCAAGACTTTTGGCCGTGATTGTAGTTATCTAATAAGGGGCACCGAATAGGGAGAGGAGGCCACACAACTGTCATTGCATACTGGGAACTGTCTCCATTTGCATATATCAGAAAGAGAAGTATGACAGAATATTATTTTTTTTGGCTTTACAAGTATTATCTCAGAAAAAGAAAAAAGTTTTCTCAATAGGGGGGCTCAGGGGAGCAGAAGGGGAGCTGCGCCCCCTCCACTTTTCTCTTGGCAATTCGAAAATATCATAGCTAATTTCCACCAGGATCAAATCTTTGATTGAACCGATATTACTTTTTGAAATTTGGATTCATGTGACCTTAATAGCCCTCTAGATAACTGAAAAGTTTTTTAATGCTGGCAAAATATCATTAATATAAATTCTTTATCTTTAGACTTTTCTACTCAAGTAACAGGTAGACCAGGTAGAGAAATTGGTATTGAAGGAGCCATGAAAACGAAAACAACTGAAACGTTCATTTTGTATAGAATATAGGGAAGGCTCTCCGCCCCCCACACTACTGGGCAAAATCCACTATACTCAGCATAAATCTACCTTCTCCTTTTAGTGCGACAACACTAAATAACATACTGCACACTGCAGTCTGCTCAATATAGCGATGTGATTAGCTAAAAACATTAAAATAATTGCAGTGTGAAAAATACGAATGTTCATACGTAACACATTTGTACTCTGTTGTCGGATCAAAAATGGACTGCGAGATTGTGTTTAGGATTGATTGACCGAGTCCTTTGACTTTGTCTCCTCCACAAAGCAAGTTGTCAAGTATGCGTGAGTAATGATTCCAAGCAAACAAAAATAGGATTTTCCATCAGCAAACCTTTCTGATGTATAGCTGGATGCATTTTTGAAGTTAACTGTCAGGCGTGTGAATGGTGTGATAGGCAGCTTTTCTTTGTAAACATTGGTTTCACAAAAGTTAAAACATTTGCAAAGATAATACCGTAATGCATAAAGTAGATGTCTTTCTTCTAAAAGAATTTTACTCCTAAAAACCAACTTCAGTATGAATACATCAAAGGGGTTTATCCTTTATCGTTTTTACTTTCTTTGCGATGCCAGTTTTTAAAAGTTTTCCTTTTTCTGAAGTCCTTCTCTTCTTCCCTGGGCCAGGGGATTTTTCAATCAAACTCTCATCTCTAACTATCGTAGTTTTGTGGTTCTAAAACAAAAGGATAAAAATTAGTAATACAAAGGAGTTTGAAAAGCAAGGTTAAGTATTTCAAGAAATATCGGAGAATTATCATAAGAGAATGAATAACACATAGCAACTTCAAGTCTTTCTACAAAACATATTTTTTAAGAATATAAATATGTTATTTGAAGTAACGAAATATGCAGATGTAAATCGTTGCGTCACTTCCAGCTATATTTACCTCCTTGTTCTCTTCTTGACTTGGTTCTGTTTCTAACAAAGAATCTCCTTCGCAGGGCTCACTATTTTGGGTTTTAGATTCATGAATCGTCTCCTCCGTTCCATCTGCAGCCTCACTTTGGTGCTGATCCCATGTATCCATAGCGATGAGATCACTGAGATGTTCTGTTTGCTGGTTAGAAGCTTGGCCAACGGATTTATGGCTCTTGTTTTCAGCATTCATTTCTTCATCGATTTCCAACTGCTTAGATCTAGGAGAAGAGAAAAACAACTTGGCTCCTCAGAATAAGTGGGTAGTAATTAAACTGAAAATTCCTTGTTAACCTGCGTAGCTGTAAACTAGACTGCAAAAATACCATTTCAACTATTTGCGAAAGGTAGTTTAGGGTATGGTAACTAATGACGTCAAAAGAAATATATCCTATTCACTCACGCTTTAGTGTCGACATCCTTGACAGAAAGTCGCATGGATTCCCATGTGTATTCGAGAAATGCCGATTGCTGCAGAAACAGACGGAAGAGTAATGCAAATGCTCTTTGACATGAATTTGATTGGAATTTTATGAAGCAATTTCAGTTTTTTTATTTATGTTATTAGATTTAAGTGAATCATTGACTTAAATTTCAATTTTCTATTCAGTTCATATTTAGTAAAGAAATATGCAGAGGTCAATTGAAATTTCAGAAAGTCTGTTTTTGTTTTATAGTACAAAATCGCGTGTAGATATGAATCAATAAGGGTATTGTATTAGCGGGAGAATGATGCAGAATTTATTTAAAATGTGAGAAGGTACAATCCTTTAATGTTTAAGTTATATTTTTATGTTTGATGTGCATAATTGATTATAGGCCATCAGCAAATTATATTGAAACGATATACAGACTGTTTGAAAGACTGAAAATATCATACTACTTTTCACAACATTAATATTGTAGACACAAAAATGCGTATCTTACCTGTAAAAGGCGATTCAGCCGATTGAAATGCCGTTCTAAAATTAAAAGTCACCAATTAGAAAAGATGAAATATAATCAAAAGGAAGAAATAGAAGTTGTTAATCAAACAAACAAAGAAAACCAGCATAGTATATCAGGTTTCTTGAAATACGAAAACTGCTATACCCGTGTATGGAAGAATTGCTTCGATGTTGTCCTTCATATCTGGCAGCTCAGTCAGTTCATCGGGTGATTTAAACTTCAGGATAATTGACAGTGCTGCAAGGAGAATAAAACCAAGTTGGTAGCAACTATTGATCGGCCACGTGATGTTTCAAAGAAGTAAAGAGAAAATAGCCAGCACATGGAAACAAGCACGTGAAGAAGAAAGTGACCACATAAATTAAAAAAGGAAGGGAAACGATGACGTCACAAATAACATTTTGCCTGAAGTGATAAAAAAAATTACCTCAAAATATTTAAAGCAATTTATAGCTAGAAATTTTATAGATCTTATAAACCTGACGGTGAACGGATTATTTGGTTTGGATTATAAATTCAGAAATTCAATTTATGAAAACTAAGACCCAATAAAGGCAGTTTGCTAAGAAATAAACAAATACTCTCGTTGCTATATTTCCGTATATTCGGGAAAAATCCGACTTTGCTATCAAATCGCCATTTTTCTTTATTAGCATATAAGGTTGGAAAATAAAGTTTGGATCAAAAAATCTAAAAATATTCGATGAGATTCAAAATGAAAATTACCTGATTGGGTAGCGTGGCAATTTTTGGCATTTGTGTTCCAGTCTCGCATATACTTGAGAACCAAATCTTTAAAATTGAAAAGCGATATTGGTGAATATTTTTAACAAAAGCATTAAAAGAGGAAAATATAAGAAAATACAGAAAAATGTCTTTAAATTCGAATTCTGAGAGAATTCGGTGCCACAAACGCTGATCAGACAATCGCCAAATTTCATCAAATCCCTCTTTGGGGAGCATGAATTTGGGTGTTTTGTTTGCATCAATGACTTTTTTACCAAGAATAACAAAACTTTGAAAATAGCCAGTTTAGTCACAATTCCTTATAGAAACGAAACATGTTCGAAACAGCCTCTTTGATTGCCTTTAATTCTTTATTGGTTTGCTCCAGAATCTAGCCTTGAAACACTTCGCATCACAGACAAAAAGAACATAATAGAAAATGGTCAATGTAAATTTCACCAACCTATTTGATCGTCACGCAGCCCACTCAAGACTGAGGCTAGCCTCTCCTCTCCATTGGCGTTACCTAATAATTCTAAAAAGCAATGAACAACAAAGTGACTTCATTTGAAGCGTTCCTTAAAGGTAGTAGAGATTGGCAATTGGCACTATAAAATGGCATCTTATGTAGAGAACCCCTTTCCCTTAACTTAATAAAGAAACAAAGTTCTTCAAAGCACATGCAACCAAAAACATCCATATTTCAGATGGGTATATTTGACATGTTTCTTCTTTGTCAAGCAACGTAAAATGTCAAGAAATTTTCTGCTCAAATACCAACTGATTTTAAAGTATTTACCTTTTAAAATTGACAACACTGTAAACGGTCTTTCAAGTGACAGCGCAAGGCCGATGGCTTTCGTGAATTTCTTCTTGCCAAGCAAATTTGATAATTCTTGGTCCCTTGAAGATAAAATGAATTACAAATATCAATCTTATTCAACCCTACACCTTAAATTTAATTTGATGGACTCAAATTACCAAGAAACTTCAAACTCTGGGCAGAGAATGGACAAGGAGAGTTCATTTTTCTCTGACATAGAGTCATTTTCTCCTTCGTTATTACCTAATTGTACGAGAAATGGAAAAAGTCATCGCTTTCTAAAAGAGCGGAACATATCCTAAAAACAATTAAACAACAGTGAAAAGATTCCTATTGTGAAATTAAACCCCAAATTCTAAAAGACCAATAATAAAAAGCAAATGTTTATAAAACCAAATGTTAAAAATATCAACAACCAAATGTGAATAGCACTGCTCCAATTTGCTAAAACAACAACCCCAAGTGAAATTTGTACAATATTCTTCGTAAAACTAACTAATAAAATTATTTAGATCTCAGTTATTTGATACTTAGCCCTTACCGATACTTAATACTTGTTGAAAAAAATAGCTCTACTAGAAAATTAAGAAGTTTAACATCTCGGTGGTTTATTATTCGTGTATCACCACACTATACTTAATATTTTTCAATACAATTCTCTCAAAACGCCTTTTTTTAAAGAGAGATCAGCTCAAACTTTCTATGTACAATATTTCTAATTGTTGTCACCCTCAATATTATGATACTCTAACAGAAACATCATAGGCACACGAAGTTTCCTGTTTTAGCAACATTAAACTATATCTAACTTCTATCTGTAACTGCTTACTTCAGAATCATATTTTCTTGCTTGCCTCTTCTTCTAATCTTTCTTCCTCCGTAACATCCTAACAGAAAATAAATGAAACCTTGATAACAACTAGAGTACCATAAGAAACAGCATCACAACACAAAGTACAGTGATATTGAAAATAAAGCGAAGATCAAAGAATGGAAAGTAATAGTACGGCTTACTTTGAACATGATTCAAGGAAAGAAATATATAAAGACAACAAACATCACGGGCTCTCTATATCTTTTTCTGAAGTTTCAACTATGACACTGTCAAGGATTTTATAACTTCTACTTTTTAGGATGTTAAAAAGGCACATGCTTATTTGTTGCTAGTGCAGTGACATTTTCACTTACCTTCCAAATGTTCAACACAGAATCTCCTCCTCCTGTAACAAGAGTGTCTTCAGTCTTGTTCAAAGCCAACGACCAAACCTAAAACATCGTTTATGGTTCAAGGAACTTGCGTCGAAGGTTTTTTAACTTCAATAATCTACTTGCCTTTCATAGGAAGAACAATATTACAAATAGATTTAAAAAATCAAAAGTGTTGTTTACTTCGACGAGTTATACGTCAGAATCTTTACAGACTTGTTCGAACGAAATTGCAAAGCTACTTTCTAAAAAATATTGTATTAACTAAAACAAAGAGATTGAAAACTTGAAGAAATTAATAAATTCTACATTACAAAGCCAAAGTAAACTTTGAAAAACACACTTTATCTGCATGCCCATCCAGAGTATTTAGGCATTCGTTGGTTTTCACATTCCATATTTTGATTAGGCCGTCTGATCCACTAAAATGAAAATGTAAATAAATCACGTTTGCTAACTGGGTTATGAGAAGGCTACCAAAGAAAGAAGTTATTGAAGTTCTATCCATTCCCTAGACTTGCTTTCGTGCATAAAAAGGTATAAGATAAAGTCGTCTCGGAAAGGTGAAGAAAAAGTTTGATCAACAAAATCAAGTAAAATTAATTGTCGGAAGGGAAACAATACCGGGATGCTTTGCAATAAATGACATTCCAAAATTTTAGAAATCCGATTCTTTATTTTAAAAAGGAAAAGCACAATCTTCCAGGGGATTCCATGTACGTTAGTGATTGACAGCAGCAAGGCAATAATTTGTGAATACCTTGATATTATCTGCATCCCACGTGTCATGAATTCAAGCCTCAGCACCGAATTGGTATGACCTTCCAATGTCTAAAACGAAAAAATGCTTTTTAAATTCCAATATCTATTAACATTTGATTCCGTCAATTGTTTCTAACAAGGAAAAATATGTCTCAGGGGTATATAGGTTTTAATATCTAAATTTTTTCATCTTGAATTCTAGTTTTGATGATTACCATATCGTCTATAATCTAGGCTTGGATGAACTTAATCTAGGCTTGGATGAACCTAATCTAGGCTTAGGTGAACTTAATCTAGGCTTGGGTGAACTTTAGGACAACTACTCTGACCAAAGTATCTTATCAAGTCAAGCAAACATTAGCAAATTTCTCAATCCCACCTTCACACAAGTTAAATCTTTAATTGCCCATAGCTTAATTGTCGAGTCGGCTGATGCTGTTGCTAGGCATTTATCGACTGGAGAAAATGCTGCGCACCAAACTCCTCGTTTGTGACCACGTAGCGTCCCGTAGGTGCCTCCGTCGGATGCAAGCCATAACTAGAATCCAAAAGAGGCTGATGAATTATTTAAAAATTGCCAAAAAGAATGTTTCAAATCAAAATGATCTTTAGTTATTAATGTTTTACCCAGCCAATCAAAGATAAAGCTTCCTCCTTGTCTCAAAAAAGGTTTGATGGCCTACCTTTGCTGTTTTATCTTGAGACCCCGAAGCGATGAGTTTGTCATTTGGAGAGAACACAACAGAGTTGATGTCCTAAAAACATATTTTTGCATCAAGTTTATATGAATAAAAGAAGTCACAATATAGAATAAACTACCTAAAAAAAGATGCAATGAGACGTAAAAGATCTTTCTGTTGCAGTATCTCCAGAGGCCAATACGTCTTCAACACTCTGTCTTATACATTCGAAATTCTATATCTTCTTAAGTATCAAAAGCCTATGCAGTAAATTTATTCCTTTTGATATGAGAAAAAATAGGTAAAGCGTATTTAAATAATTTTAGTCACACTTTAATGCTCTGGATCAACAAAAATTGGAACTTTTCAGAAGAAATTGGAACGATGAAAATTGGAACTAAAGAAGAATATCGTGACAAACCTTATCATGGGCTTTCACAGTCCACACAGCATTAATCTTTGATAAACCATTATCCTGTCAAATTTATTCATAGATATGATAAAGACCAACTCAATGAATGGATGAGGTTAGAACAAATTTTTTTTAAATCGACGAGGGTCTACCCTTCATGAAACATTTTTTCTTTTATACATTTCTTTCTTTTTTTCTATAAGTAAACATGATTTACTCAGCCCACAGAAATGATTCCTTGCTTTCAAAGAAAAACAGGATTTCGATAAGCCTTCTAAGTTATGTTTGCTTTACATTAAGTAACTCCATCTTTAGAATATAAACCTATGGTATCACCTCAAATATTTGTGGGACTTTCCAGCACTTCAGAGTTAGATCTTGACTTCCAGTTACTAAATGATCTGTGCTTCTTCTGTTGAAACAAGTTGAAAATGTACCTTTACTTCAATGTAATTATAATAATTATAAGATGTCTGCCTATTTCAAACATATTAAACAGAAAGAAAAGCTAGCAAAAGCAACACAAAAATGTGTTCAATGATTTTAAAGGTGCAACATCATTCATAAATGCTTTCTGGTCTAGCAATGACCTATAGAGTTTGATTTCATCTAATGAAGTTGCATAAAATGGGATAATTTGCCGACAAAGTACCCCTGCTTGGCAAAAAACAAAATCCCAAATGGGAACTCCTTGCGAGTAACAGCAAAAGGGACTTCGAATGTTACACTAGGTTTGAGATGCAAACAGACTGAATGAACACTGATCACTATAAACGATGAAAGAATATTGACTGAAACACAAGCAGATAGGAGCAGCAAAACAAAGCTCGTACCTCATTCAGAGAGGTTTTGGGTTAGAAAAGAGGTCATGCATTAAATGTGAAAGCCTGTGTAAAGTTTGATAGTAAAAAAACTTCAATGTTACTCTTTACATCTCTGCTCTTTTTATATACTCTGAGCATCAGAAGGTAAAGAAAAGTTCAAGTCATAGAGAAAAGATCCAGACACTGCTCTCTATAAACTGCATTACTTACTTCGGCCAAGCAATAGTTCCAACTGCATGCGTATGGCCAACACCTAAGGCCACGCATGAAAAGGTTTTGTCATCGCCTAGTCTCCAGATCCTTAGACTGTTATCCTTTAATAAATAAAGCAAAATAAAATAGGAGAAAAGACTTAATTATCAATGTGAGAATAAATTCAAGTTCAAGATAAAGCCATTGGAAGATCAGTTAATGAATTATGATTTACTTAGGAAGCAAAAAGGCCCTCTCAAAATGAAGTACTGCATATCAAGCTTTTTTACACCTCTGCTATTCTCCATTTGAGAGAAGCCCTCATTTAATAGAGAAGACATTATAGAAAAAAGATAAAGCCTGGCCAATAATACGTGTTGAGCCTACCTTTGAACACGAAGCGATGTATTTGCCATCGAAACTTGCATCTAGTGCCATTATTGTATCTAGAACGGGAAATTATCATGTGCCACAATTAACAAGCTAACAAACTACGGGAATTAAATTAAATAACCAAAGTATACAGTATTGCAAATAAATTCTGCTATCATACACACAAAACATTGTACTTTGCTTTTATTTCACTAAAATCATTCAATCGCAGTTTTACCAAAAACAAACAAGGCACTCACTAATGTTTTACCAAAGACTTCAAAAGAGAATCACTTCAAAAATTACAATGGAAGTTCTAAACGTTTCCACTGTCAAAAATCTCAATTTAAAACAAACCTGTGTGTCCATTCAATATTCGGCAATCCATTGTTTCTCTGTCAATAACTTTAACATCAGGGCTGTTTGATGCGATCGAGAGAAGGGAGTGGTCTTCCCCCACAAACTTTAAGTCCAGAACTTCGTCCAGGTGTCCGACAAACTACATACGATAAAAATATATCAACAAAATAAAAAGAGTCGATTACTGTCTAATTATGTTAAAAAAGCTAGGGAGTTCTCTTAAATATACGGAATGAGAGAAAAAACAATAATAAACATTATGTCAACGAAAGTAGAGATGCAACTAAGAGACGAAAACGACGAAATAAGTTACCTGTTTTAAGATTTTCAGTGAATTCAAGTCATAAAGGACAATATTTTGGTCATCGGAAACAGTAACGATGCAATTAAGAGCTTCATTGAGGACACACTGGATAACCGTTGATGAAGGAGCAGGGTTTTCACAATTACTGTCCACAGCTTTATTTGCAGATCTTTCTGGGGCAAAGATGCACTTGCCATCACGAACACTCCATGCCCGAATGATGCCTGGAAATTTGATGCAAACAGTCAACTTGTGTCATACTCTGAAAATTTCGAGTCTGATAAGCGAGCATTAAATATTGAGAAAAACTGACATCTTTTCTTGTGTTTACAATAAATTGGGTCAATGGAAAGTTTAACAGTGCACAGAAAACCAATGATATTTGTCGACGATGTTTCAGAGATTAATTATGGAGTGAATTTTTACACAACAGTGTCCACAAATTGGACCAAAGATATTTACCTTTTTCACCAGCAGTTATAAACTTAACATTTTGTTCCTCTTCTGCTGTCATGCACCATTCTAATTCCTTGTCACGTGGCAGAACAATCACAGATTCCACTGCCTGTGGAAAGAAGGAAGCAAGTAATGATTTCAAAGTACCATTTCGAATTAACTTACTAAAGTTACCCCCCCCCCCCCCCTCACGTTCCGTTCCTAGCCGTTTACATTAAAGAAAACAAGTGCTTTGCATGTTAGCGACAGAGAAACCAAAGAAGCCTTCTCAAACTAGCACGATTCCAAGATGCCTAGAGTAAACACAAGGCCTATTATCGCTTTTTCAGGCACAGAACCAAAGAGTTCCGTTCTTTTTTTCTGTAGTGTAAACGGGGTCTTGATGCAACTACAATCCTGGCCAAAAGGTTAGTGGACTTGAGAAGAAACCCAATAAAACTGCAACTTTACCCCAATAAAGTTATCAAAACCCCCCACCCTTGCAGCAAAATTGGTTTTCTGGAAAATACCAAAGTAACGGCAATCGAAATGAGTAGAAATAAGTGTATCAACATTGACTGTGGGGGATGGGGAGCGCATTTGTTCAAAAAGACTACAATTCGCCAGCCATTACAACAACTTTTGGCCAGGATTGTAGTTTAACAGAGCAAGCTTTTCGAAAAATAACAGGTTCGTTAGCTTATATTAAGTTTAGTTAACTTTCAATATACTTCATCCAAAATCGTCCCAAATTCCCGTACCAAAATATCAATTTGACGTAACAATCATCTGGAGGCGGCCACCGTCATGTATAAAAGGGCGCATCATGATTAGACAAATCGTGCTTCAGTTTTCACAACTGTGAGTATCGGTGCATTCCATTTGTGGATTTGCACTTGGTTTCGTGTTCTTGTGTTTCTTACAAGCACACAGCACACGGCGGAATGGCGAGTTTCAGTTCGGACGGTAGCGTCCGTTGTTGGATATGCATGAGGAACGGCGAGAATCGGTTTTTCAACGGTCATGCCGCACGGAAAGTTCACGAGGAGACGTTGCACGCACCACGTTACTCCCAGGACAATAATGGAAACACAGATGCAAGTTATCGTTGGTATACCAAGGGGTATGCATCTCGTACCACAAATATTAACGGTAAGTACGTCTTTCGTTGTATATTAGATCAATCTTCCTTGCAAAATTTGTCTCACGAAAGTTAATCGAGAATCGAAATGAAAGCAGGTAAGAAACCTTTGCATAGACACCACTGCATCGAATTTTCGAACGAATGATAAACATTGGTATTTCAATGTATAAACCTAACAATTTTCTATACTATTGCATTTAAAATATCTAAAGGCCTGTTTTTATGAGCAATAACGAACAATAACCAAATTCCCTTACCAATTATAGTAATAATGTAACGTTTTTTCTCAATTTAGGGTATCATTCAAGCAACAGTGCAACGCCTACAAAGTTAGGCAAAGCATGTTTCAACCAACTTGAAACTCTCAGAAGGAAACTATATTTCCAAGAGGAGAGAACAGCGGATACCCCAGAAGGCCTTCATTTGGCTAAAATTGATCAATGGCTTGAAAACGGACCCGATGTTCGCCAGTACGAAATCAAGTCACTTAACAGCTATGAACTCTTTTTTAGCATGTTATGATTTAATCGACTTTAACTTAATTAAACATCCTTTACACAGAGTCAAACAAGCTCAAGATGAGATCAATGTTAGGAAGGCGGTTATAAAGAAATTGCAAGCAGATCTCGATCATGCCCAAATGACCCTGACTGAGTCTCAGGTCAAAGAAACAGAACTGCAAGAGGATCTTGAAGCAGCTAAAAGGCAACTAAAGAAAGCTACAAATGAGCTTCACCTTGCACTGGGTAAGCAGAATAACGCGTATTCGACAGTTATAAGCAATCTAAAAGATATTCCAGAGATTTCAGGGACTAAATTTTGCTTTATAACAAAAGAAATGTCACCAAATCATTACTCGCTTCAAATGGAGTGGTTAAATTTTGCAAAAATGAGTAGGAGCCTCGGAACAGGAGATGAGCAACCTTCAATTTCACGAAAACTATCGGTTCCTTTAAAGATTTTTCTTCAAAACTTGTCAATTTTTCTGAAAAAAGACTAGTTTCACACGTTTTTCTTTCGTGAATTAACGTGCCTCAACGATCTAATTTCAAAGGAGAGGAAGATTTCACAGAACATTTTTATTTTGTCCAGTCGTCATAATGTTCCTATTATTGACATTCCTATTACTTCACGTCAATGCCATTTTAGGGGTCATTGAACATGAAAGGGAACAACGTATACAAATGCAGCAATCGATGGAAAGTCTTCTGAAGTCGCAGAAATTGCAGATAATCAAACTGCGAGAGGAACTTGACAACGAGAAGCTGGTGAGTGATAGCTACTCTATATCTTAAACACAAAATGAACCTTGTATGAATTACTCAATATGAAGAAACACCTCCTATGTATAAATGAGTCACTTACAATAATTCACAGTATCCATACAAATATCTTGCTTTACCCTGTGAAACAAACCTAACGTCTAAAGACCAAATTTCTCTTGCATACAGATGTCAAAACAAAAGGAAAATGAATACGAAGAGCTTATTATGTTCAAACGGAAAATGAAGCAATTGGAGCAAGAGTTGATGGTTGAAAAACGCTTGAAGCTCGAAGTCAAACAGAGCAAAGAAGAATGTCAGGCTGAGATTGACGAACTGCTCTTAGAAAATGAAGAAATCAAAAAGAAGTTGAGAAAATATCATCATGATCTTGAACGACTTCATGACGAAAACAGGTCTCTTGTCTCCGACTATAACTCCATGATGGACAGAGGTGAAGTCATAGAAGCAGAACAACAGCTCAATTTGATGCAAGAACTCATGGAGGAAAAATTTCAAGAGGTGAGAGCTGATTTTGGTAATGAAATTGAAAGATATCAATTCGAAGCTAAAGAATTCAAGCAAAAGTTTGAGGAAACTGCTGCAGAACTAGAAAAAGCTCAATCTGAGTTGGAAACAGTTGTTCTGTACAGACAGGATGATATTGACAGACTTTTAAAAGAAAAACAGGCCCTGAAAGTCGACCTTAAGAGCAAAAAGGCAAAACTGCAGTGCTTAGAAGCTTTGAATGGTGAGCTAAAAAGCAATCTGAAAGAAAAGGAAAGTCAACTAAGCCAATTTCAAAACTTCACCAGCTACAAAGACGGCAATGGGCAGCTAGATGCCTCTGAGACACTAATTTTAGAAAAATGCAGGGAGATCGAGCAACTGCATATAAAAGTAGAGGAACTACAAGACATAAATCCTGACAAAGAAACATTAAAGCTTAAAGAAGAGTTGAATCAATTGAAGAAAGATCAACTAGTCAAAAAAGGGGAGATTGAAGACCTTAATAAGAAAAATGAAGAGTTGAGACAACTTTTGAAAGAGCTTCAAGGAAAACTGCTCCATGAAGAATTGAGCCACGAGGAGAATGTGAAATCAACAAAAGAGCAAGAAAGAAAATTAGAAACAAGTCTTGCCGAATTTGAGCAGGAGAACATTTCCTTGAAAAGAAAATTAACAGATGCAGAGGTTCAAGCACAGGCCTACTCAAAACAGCTCTTAGATATGGAAGAAAAACATAGAGAACTCACAGAGAAAGTTGACAACAGCATCGAGCGGGAGAAGTTTCAATCAGTCATGGATCAACTCGATAATCAAAGCTCTAAAATCGAAGGTTTGTTGAAGGAGAAAGAAAATCTTCAAACATCATTTAAGGAAGAGCAAGAAGATCTCAATGAAAAGTTAGACAAAGTTCTTGATGCCAATGTTGATCTGGAGAAAAGCTGCATCGACCTAGAGAGTATTTTGGAACAGAAAAATGCAACAATCAAAACATTAGAGACATCTTTGAAAGAAATACAGGAAAATACCAAGGTAACAACAGCACCTTTGACTGAAGAGAACAAAATACTTAAGGATGACCTTGCAAAATCACTTGATGAAGTTGCTGCACTTAAGGCTCAGATTATCAAGTTGGAGAAAGATCTCGAAGCAAAGAAACAAGAAGCAACAGAGCGTTCGAAAGATATCGAGGAAAAGATTCAGACTTTTGAAAAAGAGAAGGTGTCTGCCAAAGGCCAAGTATCAGATCTAATGAAGAAGATCAAACAAATACAGGCAGATATTCACACCAAGGAACAAAATTATCAAATAGAATGTCAAAAATTAAATGAGCAGCTTCAACAAGCAAGGTCACAAGAAAAGAAGCTTGTGGAGGACAACATAAATCTTAAGGAAAAGCTTGATATGGAAACTGAGATTGTTAAGGATCTGGATAAAACAATCCAAAAGCTACAAGAAGAAAACAGAGAGCAAGATGCTGCCAAATCTTCGATAGCGAAAATAAATGGTCGCGTTACTGAGTTAGAAAGCAGCTGCTCAAATTTGAAAGCAGAGTTGAAATCAAAAAAAGAAGAAATTAGACAGTCTTATGCAAAGCAAGCTGACCTGTTTAAGAAGATCAAAGACCGAGAAAATATGTGTGACATGCTTGAGAAAAAGCTTTCTACAACAGAAGAGCAAGCAAAACAAGAACAAATGCATTGGCAAAACAACTCTAAGAAAGATTTGGAGCAAGCTAAATCAACAATTGATGAGCTGACAAAAAGCAAAGAAGAACTGCTTACTGAAAACATGAAACTGAAAGAAAAAGTCGCTAGTTGCGAGCAAAAACAGAAGCATCGCATAACTGTTGCTGGAAAGGAAAACGAGCTATCTGAAAAACTTCGAGAGCTGTCTATGAAACTTGAAGAGATGAAGGAAAGAGAAAAGCTAATCCAGAAGCATAATTATGAGATTAAGAAGACACTTGATGCAAAAGATCTTCAGCAACAGAAACTGGAAGATAAAGTTAAAGTCCTCAACTTAAAGCTGGAAGCTAAGGAAGGTGAGGACAATGAGGCCATATCTAGCATGGATGCTTTGAAGAAAGAAGCTGAGGACTGGCAAAGAAAATTTGATGATCTTGCCTCTACCTTGTCCGATACTGAAGCTAACATAGAGATGATTGCTAAAAGGTCAGCAGCAAAAGAGAAAGATTTGGAGGCACAGAAGCAACACATAAAGGAAGAACTTGAAACTGCCAAATTTAAGCTGAAAGAAAAAGAGGCAGAACTGCTTTTGATGCAGAAAAGAAGTGAAAACAACGAATTGTTGTCTAAAATGGTTGATGAAAGGGCAGAAGAATTAAAAGCAAAAAATCAAAGTATCCAGCAGCTTGACAAGGAGAACAAAAAATTAGTCGATAAGACGAAAAAGTTGGAACGAATAGTTACTGAATTAAAGAGGAAGACAAAAGAGCTTGAAACAGACAACAATGAGTTGAAACAAGGAAAGGGAGTCTTCGAAAAGCAACTAGAGAAGCAGAAGACAACATCTCGGATTCTCAAGAACACAGAGAACGATTTAGAGAAAGCATATGATGAGATTCACGAGCTGAAATCCGAGAAAAAAGAATTGCTTTTAAAATGCGAGCAGCTTCAAACAACACTCAGTCAAATGGAGAATCACCAGACAGTTGAAACTGAAAAGTAAGTTAAACATAGAGCTTTAAAGGTGTTTATAAATGTATTTTGTAGACATGCTTTATCTTCATGAACTTTGTCCACGTCTTTATTCACGAAATTCCTTATTTCTTTTTGGTAGATATTCCGTAAAAGTTGAGTAATGCCACTAAGAAGGGACCTATCTAGTTATTTATGTTCCAGGGAAGGATGCTTAAAAAAGAGATCTCTGATAAATATCTTTGAAAAAGATTAATATTGACGCCTTTTATATTCTAATTTATTGATTATAGAGAATGTTGCAACCAAGAATTAGTCAATGAAAATGTCTTATCTTCATCAGAATCATTAAGGTCATTTAATGAGTCGGAAAAAAAATGGGGCTTATTTCACATTTTGACAATGGGAGATTGGCTTAATTAGTTTTGCAGTAGTTAAAATGGAGATGAAGAGGAGGGTTCTTTGGTGCCTATTCCAATTCTGATCCCAATCATATTTCAATATCTAGGACATTACAGTTTTAACTACGCCCACCCCTATATACCATCATTCGTATCTGTACATATTAATCCATGTTGTTAAATGTTACTTTATCTTATGCCAATAAAAACCAGTAAATCTACTTGTTTGATAAACGTTTATAATTTTTACCTTTAGCACTAAAGAGAATTTGGCCAACAAAGAGAGCTCTTCCAGTAGTTACGAATCTGACTTTGAAGAAAATAGCCAATCTTCGGAAGAAAGCAACAATGATGAAAGAACAAAATCAGTAAAAGATTGCGCCTCTGATAAAGAAAAGTCAGCAGAAAAATCGAGTGAAAAGGAAGATGTGACTTTTGGCGACGATGACGCCTTTTTGGACATATCCGAAGAAATTATGGAATTTGAGGGCGAATATAATGTCACTGAAGACATTACAGTAGAAGAAGATTATCTTGCCAACCATCTCGATGAATATGATTTTGTTGAGGCTATAGAGCCACTGGAGGAAGATGAAAAGCAAGAGAAGAAACTTGGAGATACCCCCGTCAAGGACTGTACTCCAGCTGAAAAGAACACCAATGGAGTTAATTCTCACAAAAACCACGCTGCAGAAAGAGCACACGTGAGAAAAGAAGAGCAAAAAGAAGGTCAGGATAATGATATTTGTGATACTTCAAAAAGTATGAAAACTGGAAATAGAAATGGAATACTTGTGGTAGTTGTCATCTTGTCTGTATATTTTTGTATTGTTATTAATGTTAATGACAGCTATAGTTGATCAGCGAACAATTTGAGGCTGTATTTGCTTGTCAAAAAATATGCATCATCAGTGCGACACTGAAACGATAATAAAGAAATTAAAAGCATTTTAACAATTAGTTTCAGCAAAAACATTTTCTGAATTAAGAATTGGCAAAGAATTGTTCTTGTAGATTTGAATGATCTTTTTTACCATTTCCTTTTGACAGAAGTTAGTTCAAACAAGTTTGGAATTGATGAAGAGGAAGATGACATGCTTAGCTCGTTCGTGGCAAAACAAAAGACAAAAAAGACAAAATCATCTGCAAAGATCACAAAAATCCCATCAAAACAAAAGCAGATGGCTAAAGATTTGGGTTTTGACGACGATGTTGAAATCGATGATCTGATATCAGATATCGAAATGAGTGACGAGAGCCAAAGCAAAGGTGACAAAAAAACCAAAAAGGCCATTGGGAGTTCCAGTTCATTAGACGCATCAAGCCCCTCAGATTCAGGCAGCGACTCAGACACTGGCATCAAACCACAGCAAAGTGGACTTTTGTTTAGTCCATCTCTTACGTCACCAAAACCACTAGGAAGAAACATGCTGTTGCCTGCACTTCGGGCAAAACCAAGATCGTTGCCCTCTTTACGCAATTTCAAGAAACCAAAATTTTAATATACTTTACTTTCCAATTATTTGATGTGTCGAATTCTAAATATCTCAATAAGTCTTTTGTAGCTGGCATTTTTAAACATTTGTATATAAAATTAAGTTTGTGTATCAAAGATTTTTCAGTCAAAAAACATGACTCCTTCTTGCTTAAGTCTTGGCTTCTTTACTTATTGAAAACAATTTTTCTTGTTTGGCAAATCAAAAAAAACATATCGGGCCTCGAACCTCCAACAGGGATTGGAAGAAGGAATAGAGGAGCAATAAACGAAACATTTAACAAAATATTTACTTCAATTCAGAACTAAAAATCTCGCTTAATTTAAGGGCTGTTCAATTACGTTGTTACCATTCGTTAAAAGAAACAAGCCTTACCTCATAGACTGGAAAAGTTTTTAATGATTTCCTTGTGGCAAGATCCCACAATATTACAACTTTGTCACGTCCAGCACTGTAGTAAACAAAATTGTACGGTAAATGCTACAAAGTATAGATTCAACACAGAATACTAAGTCATAAAGCTGTTAGGACCATTGAATAGTTAACATTTAGTTTTGACATTTGTTATTTTTGTGATCCAACAGTATAGATTCTTCATATTATTTTCAAAGTTCATTTCATTCAATCGCCCGTACTGACCTTGTTGTCCAATGATATTATCTTTACTACTCTTCTACTCCTAGATCCCTAGCTCCATTTAAAGGATAGATAAGTCACATTACTGTAGTGGCCTTTTAGCGTCTAAATGCGTTTAGGAAAATGAAACAATAATACATTCACCTTGTGCTAATATAACTAATAGTTGAAGTGGTGGGTGTACATATTCAAGTGATTTTCCATGTCTAGATTCTTGACTGCTTGTTATCTATAATAAACCCATTAGTAATATCAAAATTCCGCTGAAAAAATAAACAAAATGTAAAATTATCCAGTTATCTATGCGCAAATGACCGAGCTCCACCCTTCTCAGGAAACCGCTTCAGTTTTCAGTTTTCAAGCAGCATCAGTTTTCTGGATGCCAGCTAGGTTTTGAGAAAACAGTTTCACTTTTCCAAATCACAAACGGATAAAAACTAAAGAACAAAGAGTTAGTTCTGCATCATTTTCGAAGATATGACTCTTTGTTTATTAGCTTTCAACACGAAATTTATTAGCTTTCAATTTATTCGATTCTTTACAGATGTAATTCTGTAATTCTGTAATTCGCCATCACAATGGAACAGACTTGGTAGGCATCGGGGTCATTCAAAAAGAAGATTCCAATTTTGGGAACATCTATCCCCCTTGTTAGCATTAGATCATTTGCTGCTCCAGCACCTCTTCCTTTTATTACATCACCTAGTTATCAAACAAGGGGCACGGAAATGGGAGAGGAGGCCACACAACTGTCATTGCATACTGGGATCTGCCTCGTACAGCACCATTTGCATATGTGAGAAAGAAAAATTTGACAGAATATTAATCTTTTTATTGGCGTTAGTTTGTAGCAATTGTTTGATATACCTGATCAATATGTTTCAATAGATAGAATCTTCTTCTAATAAGAATCGATTCTATAAAGCGTTGCTTCTCCATTTATTTCTCGTTTTGATTGTTCCTTGAATGAATTGATGTCGAAACAGAAAAGTATAATATGCAGTACAAGTATTATCTCAGAAAAAAAAAGTTTTCTTAATAGGGGGGGGGGGCTCAGGGGAGCAGAAGGGGAGCTGCGCCCCTTCCTCTTTTTTTGGGCAATTCTAAAATATCATAGCTAATTTCCACCAGGATCAAATCTTTGATTGTACCGATATCAATTTTTGAAATTTGGATTCATGTGTGACCTTAATAGCCCTCTAGTTAACTGAAAAGTCTTGCTGGCAAATCTGGCAAAATATCATTAATCTAAATTCCATATCTTTATATTTTTCTACTCAAGTAACAGGTAGACAAGGTAGAGAAATTGGTATTTAAGGAGCCATGAAAACGAAAACAACTGAAACGTTCATTTTGTATAGAATATAGGGAAGGCTCTATGCCCCCCACACTACTGGGCAAAATCCACTATACTCAGCATAAATCTACCTTCTCCTAGTAATGTACTTTACTGCACTGCGAGAACACTAAATAAGATACTGCACATTGCAGTTTGCCCAATATAGCGATGTGATTAGCTAAAATCATATTGCAGTGTAAAAAATGCGAACGTTCATATGCAACACATTTTCACTCTGTTGTCGGATCAAAAATGGACTGCGAGATTGTGTTTAGGATTGATTGACCGAGTCCTTTGACTTTGTCTCCTCCGCAAAGCAAGTTGTCAAGTATGCGTGAGTAATGATTCCAAGCAAACAAAAATAGGATTTTCCATCAGCAAACCTTTCTGATGTATAGCTGGATGCATTTTTGAAGTTAACTGTCAGGCGTGTGAATGGTGTAATAGGAAGGTTTTCTTTGTAAACATTGGTATCACATAAATGAAAATATTTGCAAAGATAATACCGTAATGCATAAAGTAGATGTCTTTCTTCTAAAAGAATTTTACTCCTAAAAACCAACTTCAGTATGAATACATCAAAGGGGTTTATTCTTTCTCGTTTTTACTTTCTTTGCGATGCCAGTTTTTAAATGTTTTCCTATTTCTGAAGTCCTTCTCTTCTTCCCTGGGCCAGGGGTTTTTTCAATCAAACTTTCATCTCTAACTATCGTAGTTTTGTGGTTCTAAAACCAAAGGATAAAAGTTAGTAATACAAAGGAGTTTGAAAAGCAAGGTTAATTATTTCAAAAAATATTGGAGAATTAATACAAGAGAAGGAATAACATATAGCAACTCAAAGTCTTTCTACAAAACATATTTTTTAAGAATATAAATATGTTATTTGAAGTAACGAAATATGCAGATGTAATCGTTGCGTCACTTTCAACTATAATTACCTCCTTGTTTTCTTCTTGACTTGGTTCTGCTTCTAACAGAGAATCTCCTTCACAGGGCTCACTATTTTGGGTTTTAGATTCATGAATCGTCTCCTCCGTTCCATCTGCAGCCTCACTTTGGTGCTGATCCCATGTATCCATAGCGATGAGATCACTGAGATGTTCTGTTTGCTGGTTAGAAGCTTGGCCAACGGATATATGGCTCTCGTTTTCAGCATTCATTTCTTCATCGTTTTCCAACTGCTCAGATCTAGGGGAAGAAAAGGACAACTTGGCTCCTCGGAATAAGTGGGTAGTAATTAAACTGAAAATTCCCTGTTTTTCTGCACAGGTGTGCACTAGACTGCGAAAACACCATTTCAACTTTTTGCGAAAGGTAGTTAAGGGCATGGTAACTAATGAAGTCACAAGAAACAAATCTTATTCACTCACGCTTTAGTGTCGACATCCTTGACAGAAAGTCGCATCGATTCCCATGTGTATTCGAGAAATGCCGATTGCTGCAGAAACAGACGGAAGAGTAATGCTAATGCTCTTTGACATGAATTTAATTGGAATTTTATGAAGCAATTTCAGTTTTTTGATTTATGTTATCAGACTTAAGTGAATCATTGATTTTAAATTTCAATTTTCTATTCAGTTTATATTTAGTAAAGAAATATGCAGAGGTCAATAAATTTTGACAAAGTCTGTTTTGTTTTATAGTAGAAAATTGAGTGCATATATGTATCAATAAGGGTATTGTATTAGCGGGAGAATGGTGCAGAATTTATTTGAAATGTGAGAAGGTACAATCTTTTAATGTTTAAGTTATATTTTTATGTTTAATGTGCATAATTGATCTTAGGCCATCAGCAAATTATATTGAAACGATATAAAAACTGTTTGAAAGACTGAAAATATCATACTACTTTTCACAACATTAATATTGTAGACACAAAAATGCGTATCTTACCTGTAAAAGGCGATTCAGCCGATTGAAATGCCGTTCTAAATTAAAAGTCACCAATTAGAAAAAATGAGATACAATCAAAAGGAAGAAATAGAAGTTCTTAATAAAACAAACAAAGAAAACCAGCATAGTATGTATATTAGGTTTCTTGAACTACGAAAACTGTTATACCGGTGTATGGAAGAATTGCTTCGATGTTGTCCTTCATATCTGGCAGCTCAGTCAGTTCATCGGGTGATTTAAACTTCAGGATAATTGACAGTGCTGAAAGAAGAATAAAACCAAGTTGGTAGCAACTATTGATCGGCCACGTGATGTTTCGAAGAAGTAAGGATAAAATAGTCAGCACAGGGAAACAAACACGTGAAGAAGAAAGTGACCACATAATTTAAAGGGAAACGATGACGTCACAAAATACATTTTGCCTGAAGTGATTAATGAAAACCAAGACCAAATAAAGGCAGTTTGCTAAGGAATTACCAAATACTCTTGTTGCTATATTCCCGTATATTCGATAGAGATCCAACTTTGCTATCACATCGCCATTTTTCTTTATTAGCATAAAAGGTCCTTTTGGGTAATAAAGCTTGAATCAAAAAATCTAAAAATATTCGATGAGATTCAAAATGAAAATTACCTGATTGTGTAGCGTGGCAGTTTTTGGCATTTGTGTTCCAGTCTCGCATATACTTGAGAACCAAATCTTCAAAATTGAAAAGCGATAGTGGTGAATATTTGTAAAAAAAGCATTCAAAGAAGAAAATGAAAGAAAATACAGAAAAACGTCTTTCAATTCGAATTCTGAGAGAATTCGGTGACACAAGCGCTGATTAGACAATCGCCAAATTTCATCCAATCCCTCTTTGGGGAGCATGAAGTCAAACTTTGTTTTGTTTGCATCAATGACTTTTTTACCAAGAATAACAAAACTTTGAAAACAGCCAGTTTAGTCACAATTCCTTATAGAAACGAAACATGTTCGAAACAGCCTCTTTGATTGCCTTTAATTCTTTATTGGTTTGCTCCAGAATCTAGCCTTGAAATACGTCGCATTACAGACAAAAAAGAACAAAGTAGAAAATGGTCAATGTAAATTTCACCAACCTATTTGATCGTCTCGCAGCCCACTCAAGACTGAGGCTAGCCTCTCCTCTCCATTGGCATCAGCTAGTAATTCTGAAAGGCAATGAACAACAAAGTGACGTCATTTGAAGCATTCCTTAAAAGTAGTAGAGATTGGCAATTGGCACTATAAAATGGCATCTTATGTAGAGAACCCCTCACTCCTTAATTTTTAATTAGTAGACCCCACTCAGCGATGCTTTTCATTAGAGGAGATACACAAGTGTCAAGCAATATAAAATGTCAAGAAATTTTCTGTTCGAATACCAACTGATTTTAAAGTGCTTACCTTTTAAAATTGACAACACTGTAAACGGTCTTTCAAGTGACAGCGCAAGGCCGATGGCTTTCGTAAATTTCTTCTTGCCAAGCAAATTTGATAATTCTTGGTCCCTTGAAGATAAAATGAATTACAAATATCAATCTTATTCAACCTTACACCTTAAATTTAATTTGATGCACTCAAATTACCAAGAAATTTCAAACTCTGGGCAGAGAATAGAGAAGGAAAGTTCATTTTTCTCCGCCATAAAGTCATTTTTTTCTTTCTTACTACCTAATTGTACGAGAAATGGAGAAAGTCATCACTTATCAAAAGAGTGGAACATATCCTAAAAACAATTAAACAACAGTGAAAAGATTCCTATTGTGAAATTAAACCCCAAATTCTAAAAGACCAATAAACAAAACCAAATGTTTATAAAACCAAATGTTAAAGATATCGACACTCAAATGTGAATAATACTGCTCCCATTTGCTAAAACAACAACCCCAAGTGAAATTTCTACAATATTCTTCGTAAAACTAATTCTAATAAAATTATTTAGATCTCAGTTATTTGATACTTAGCCCTTACCGATACTTAATACTCAGCCCTTACCGATACTCAAAAAATAACTCTCATAAAAATGTAAGAAGTTTGATATCTCGGTGGCTTATTATTCGTATATCACCACGATATACTTGATATTTTTCAAAACAATTCTGTCAAAAAGCCTATTTTGAAAGCGAGATCAAACTTTCTATGCACAATCTTTCTAACTGTTGTCACCCGCAATATTTTCATACTCAAACAGAAACATCATAGGCCCATGAAGTTTTCTATTTAAACTATATCTAACTTCTATCTGTAACTGCTTACTTCAGAATCATATTCTCTTGCTTTGCCTCTTCTTCTAATCTTTCTTCCTCTGTAACATCCTAGCAGAAAATAATAATAACCTTGATAACAACTAGAGAACCATAAGAAACAGCGTCACAACACAAAGTACAGTGACATTGAAACTGAAACGAAGATGAAAGAATGGGAAGTAACGGTACGGCTTACTTTGAACATGATTCAAGGAAAGAAATATATAAAGGCAACAAACATCATTGTTGCTAGTGTAGTGACATTTTCACTTACCTTCCAAATGTTCAACACAGAATCTCCTCCTCCTGTAACAAGAGTGTCTTCAGTCTTGTTCAAAGCCAACGACCAAACCTAAAACATCGTTTATAGTTCATGGACCTTGCGTCGAAGGTTTATTTAACTTCAATAATCTACTTGCCTTTCATAGGAAGAACAATATTACAAATAGATTTAAAAAATCAAAAGTGTTGTTTACTTCGATGAGTTATACGTCAGAATCTTTACAGACTTGATAGAACGAAATTGCAAAGCTGCTTTGTAAAAAGTATCGTATTAACTAAAACAAAGAGATTGATGACTTGAAGAAATTAATAGATTCTACATTACAAAGCCAAAGTAAACTTTGAAAAACACACTTTATCTGCATGCCCATCCAGAGTATTTAGGCATTCGTTGGTTTTCACATTCCATATTTTGATTAGGCCGTCTGATCCACTAAAATGAAAATGTAAATAAATCACGTTTGCTAACTGGGTTATGAGAAGGCTACCAAAGAAAGAAGTTATTGAAGTTCTATCCATTCCCTAGACTTGCTTTCGTGCATTAAAAGGTATAAAATAAAGTCGTCTCGGAAAGGTGAAGAAAATGTTTGATCAACAAAATCAATTAAAATTGATTGATTGTCGGAAGGCAAACAATACCGGGATGCTTTGCAATAATTGACATTCCAAAATTTTAGAAAATCCGATTCTTTATTTTAAAAAGGAAAAGCACAATCTTCCAGGGGGTTCCATGTACTAGTGATTGACAGCAGCAAGGCAATAATTTGTGAATACCTTGATATTATCTGCATCCCACGTGTCATGAATTCAAGCCTTAGCACCGAATTGGTATGACCTTCCAATGTCTAAAACGAAAAAATGCTTTTTAAATTCCAATATCTATTAAAATTTGATTCCGTCAATTGTTTCTAACAAGGAAAAATATGTCTCAGGGGTATATAGGTTTTAATATCTAAATTTTTTCATCTTGAATTCTAGTTTTGATGATTACCACATCGTCTATAATCTAGGCTTGGGTGAACTTAATCTAGGCTTGGGTGAACTTAATCTAGGCTTGGATGAACTTAATCTAGGCGTGGGTGAACTTTAGGACAACTACTCTGACCAAAGTATCTTATCAAGTCAAGCAAACATTAGCAAATTTCTCAATCCCACCTTCACACAAGTTAAATCTTTAATTGCCCATAGCTTAATTGTCGAGTCAGCTGATGCTGTTGCTAGGCATTTATCGACTGGAGAAAACGCTGCGCACCAAACTCCTCGTTTGTGACCTCGCAGCGTCCCGTACGTGCCTCCGTCGGATGCAAGCCATAACTAGAATCCAAAAGAGGCTGATGAATTATTTAAAAACTACCAAAAAGAATGTTTCAGATCAAAATTATCTTTAGTTATTAATGTTTTACCCAGCCAATCAAAGATAAAGCTTCCTCTTTGTCTCAAAAAAGTTTTGAAGGCCTACCTTTGCTGTTTTATCTTGAGACCCCGAAGCGATGAGTTTGTCATTCGGAGAAAACACAACAGAGTTGATGTCCTAAAAACATATTTTTGCATGAAGTTTATTTCAATAAAAGAAGTCACAATATAGAATAAACTACCTGAAAAAAGTTGCAATGAAATGTAGAAGATCTTTCTGTCGCAGTATCTCTAGAGGCCATATACATTTCAAATTATTTATCTTTTTAAGTATCAAATCCTTATGCAGTAAATTTATTCCTTTTGAAATGAGGAAAAATGGGTAAAGCGTATTTAAATAATTTTATTCACACTTTAATGCTCTGGGTCGATAAAAATTGAAACTTTTCTGCATCTGTGTTGTTTGACAGCATGCGCAGTAAATTCTGAGAACAACTGAAGAAGAATATCGTGACAAACCTTATCATGGGCCTTCACAGTCCACACAGCTTGAATCTTTGATAAACCATTATCCTGTCAAATTTATTCATAGATATGATAAAGACTAACTCAATGAATGGATAAGGTTAGAACTAATATTTTTTTAATGGACGAGGCTCTACCGTCCATGAAACATTTTTACTTTTATATATTCTTTTGTTTTTCCCAAAAATAAACTTCGTTTACTCAGCCCACAGAAATGATTTCTTGCCTTTAAAGGAAAACAGGATTTTTGATATGCTTTCTAAGAGGCGTTTGTTTTGCATTAACTAACTCCATCTTAAGAGTTTAAACCTATGGTATCACCTCAAATATTTGTGGGACTTTCCAGCACTTCAGAGTTAGATCTTGACTTCCGGTTACTAAATGATCTGTGCTTCTTCTGTTGAAACAAGTAGAAAATGTACCTTAACTTCAATGTAATTATAATAATTTTATAATGTTTGTTTATTTCAAATATATTAAACAGAAAGAAAAGCAAACAAGAGCAACACAAAAATGGGTTGAATGATTTTAAAGGTGAACATCATCCATAAATGCTTCCTGGTCTAGCAGTGACCTATAGAGTTTGATTTCATCTAATGAAGTTGCATAAACTGGATAATATGTAGACAAAGTACCCCTGCTTGGCAAAAAACAAAATCCCAAATGGGAACTCCTTGCGAGTAACAGCAAAAGGGACTTCAAATGATACCCTAGGTTTGAGATGCAAACAGACTGAATGAACACTGATCTCTATAAACGATGAAAGAATATTGACTAAAACACAAGCAGATAGGAGCAGCAAAACATAGCTCGTACCTCATTCAAAGAGATAATGCATATAATGTGAAAGCCTGTGTAAAGTTTGATAGTAAAAAAATTTCAATGTTAACACTGCTCTCTTTATATACTGTGAGCAACAAAAGGTAAAGAAAAGTTCAAGTTATGGAGAAAAATCTGTATTACTTACTTCGGCCAAGCAATAGTTCCAACTGCATGCGTATGGCCAACCCCTAAGGCCACGCATGAAAAGGTTTTGTCATCGCCCAGTCTCCAGATCCTTAGACTGTTATCCTTTAATAAATAAAGCAAAATAAAATAGGAGAAAAGACTTAATTATCAATGTGAGAACAAATTCAAGTTCAAGATAAAGCCATTGGAAGATCAGTAAATGATTTACTTAGGAAGCAAAAAGGCCCTCTCAAAATGAAGTACTACATATCAAGCTTATTTACTCCTCTGCTATTCTACATTTGAAAGAAGCCTTCATTTAATAGAGAAGACATTATAGAAAAAAGATAAAGCCTGGCCAATAATACGTGTTGAGCCTACCTTTGAACACGAAGCGATGTATTTGCCATCGAAACTTGCATCTAGTGCCATTATTGTATCTAGAACGGGAAATGATCATGTGCCACAATTAACAAGCTAACAAACTAAAGGAATTAAAAAAAAACTAAATTATACGGTGTTGCAAATAAATTCTGCTATCATACACACAAAACATTGTACTTCGATTTTATTTCACTAAAATCATTAAATCACAGTT
Organism: Rhopilema esculentum; assembly: GCF_057945365.1. Taxonomy (NCBI): domain Eukaryota; kingdom Metazoa; phylum Cnidaria; class Scyphozoa; order Rhizostomeae; family Rhizostomatidae; genus Rhopilema; species Rhopilema esculentum. The sequence goes on along the minus strand of NC_142819.1, from coordinate 2,194,335 downwards.
TTATCAAAAACAAACAAGGTACTTTCTAATGTTTTACCAAAGACTTGAAATCATTTTAAAAACTACAGTGTAAGTTCTGAGTTTTTCCACTGTCAAAAATCTCAATTTAAAACAAACCTGTGTGTCCATTCAATATTCTGCAATCCATGGTTTCTCTGTCAATAACTTTAACATCAGGGCTGTTTGATGCGATCGAGAGAAGGGAGTGGTCTTCCCCCACAAACTTTAAGTCCAGAACTTCGTCCAGGTGTCCGACAAACTATACACGAGAAAAATTCATCAACAAAATAGAAAGAGTCGATTACTGTCTAATTATGTTAAAAAGCTAGGGTGTTCTCTTAAATAGAAAAATGAGAGAAAAAACAATAATAAACGCTTGAATTATTATGTCAACGAAAGTAGAGATACAACTAAGGGACGAAAACGACGAAATAGGTTACCTGTTTTAAGATTTTCAGTGAATTCAAGTCATAAAGGACAATATTTTGGTCATCGGAAACAGTAACGATGCAATTAAGAGCTTCATTGAGGACACACTGGATAACCGTTGATGAAGGAGCAGGGTTTTCACAATTACTGTCCACAGCTTTATTTGCAGATCTCTCTGGGGCAAAGATGCACTTGCCATCACGAACACTCCATGCCCGAATGATGCCTGAAAATTTTATGCAAACAGTCAACTTGTGTCATAATCTGAGAATTTAAGACTGATAAGCGACCATTACATTTTGACAAAAACTGACATCTTTCTTGTGTTTACAATAAATTGGGTTAATGGAAAGTTTTACAGTGCACAAAAAACCAATAAGATTTGTCGACGATATTGCCGAGATTAATTATAGAGTGAATTTTTACATAACAGTGTCAACAAATTGGACCAAAGATATTCACCTTTTTCACCAGCAGTTATAAACTTAACATTTTGCTCCTCTTCTACTGTCGTGCACCATTCTAATTCCTTATTACGAGGCAGAACAATCACAGATTCCACTGCCTGTGGAAAAAAGGAAGCAAGTAATGATTTCAAAGTACCATTTCGAATTAACTTACTAAAGTTATTCCCCACCCTTGCAGCAATGTTGGTTTTCTGGAAACTACCCAAATAATGGCAATCGAAATGAGTAGAAATAAGTGTATCAACATTGACTGTGGGAGATGGGGAGCGTATTTGTTCAAAAGGACTACAATTCGCTAGCCAGTCCAACAACTTTTGCCCAGGATTGTAGTTTAACAGAGCAAGCTTTTCGAAAAATAACAGGTTCACTAGCTTAGATTAACTTTAGTTAACTTTCAATATACTTCATCCAAAATCGTCCCAATTCCCGTAACAAAATATCAATTTGACGTAACAATCATCTGGAGGCGGCCACCGTCATGTATAAAAGGGCGCACCACGATTAGATAAAATCGTGCTTCAGTTTTCACAACTGTGAGTATCGGTGCATTCCACTTGTGGATTTGCACTTAGTTTTGTGTTCTTGTGTTTCTTACAAGCACACAGCACACGGCGGAATGGCGAGTTTCAGTTCGGACGGTAGCGTCCGTTGTTGGATATGCATGAGGAACGGCGAGAATCGGTTTTTCCACGGTCATGCTGCACGGAAAGTTCACGAGGAGACGGTGCACGCACCACGTTACTCCCAGGACAATAATGGAAACGCAGATGCAAGTTATCGTTGGTATACCAAGGGATATGCATCTCAAACCACAAATATTAACGGTAAGTACGTCTTTCGTTGTATATTAGATCAATTTACCTTGCAAAATTTGTCTCACGAAAGTTAATCGAGAATCGAAATGAAAGCAGGTAAGAAACCTTTGCATAGACACCACTGCATCGAATTTTCGAACGAATGATAAACATTGGTATTTGAATGTAGAAACCTAACAATTTTCTATACTACTACATCTAAAAAATCTAAAGGCCCGATTTTGTAAGCAATAACGAACAATAACTAGAATTCCTTACCAATTATAGTAATAATGTAACGTTTTCTCTCAATTTAGGGTATCATTCAAGCAGCAGTGCAACGCCTACAAAGTTAGACAAAGTATGGTTCAACCAACTTGAAAATCTCAGAAGGAAACTATATTTCCAAGACGAGAGAACAGCGGATACCCCAGAAGGCCTTCATTTGGCTAAAATTGATCAGTGGCTTGAAAACGGACCCGATGTTCGCCAGTACGAAATCAAGTCACTTAACACGAGGTAAATCAATTCATTTTAAACATCTTCTGGTCAGCTATGAACTCCTTTTTAGCATGTTATAATTTAATCAACTTTAACTTAATTAAACATCCTTTACACAGAGTCAAACAAGCTCAAGATGAGATCAATGCTAGAAAGGCGGTCATAAAGAAATTGCAAGCAGATCTCGATCATGCCCAAATGACCCTGACTGAGTCTCAGGTCAAAGAAACACAACTGGAAGAGGAGCTTGAAGCAGCTAAAAGGCAACTAAAGAAAGCTACAAATGAGCTTCACCTTGCACTGGGTAAGCAGAATAACGCGTATTCGACAGTTATAAGCAATCTAAAAGATATTCCAGAGATTTCAGGGACTAAACTTTGCTTCATAACAAAGGAAATGTCACCAAATCATTACTATCTTCAAAATTACATGAAGTGGTTTAATTTTGCAAAAATGAGTAGGAGCCTCGGAACAGGAGATGAGCAATCTTCAATTTCTCCAAAACTATTGGTTCTTTTAAAGATTTTTCTTCAAAACTTGTCAATTTTTCTGAAAATAGACTAGTTTCACACGTGTACCTTCCGTGAATTAACGTGCCTCAACGATCTAGTTTCAAAGGAGCGGAAGATTTCAAAAAAATTTATTATTTTGACCGGTCGTCACAATATTCCTATTATTGACATTCCTATTACTTCACGTCAATGCCATTTTAGGGGTCATTGAACATGAAAGGGAACAACGTATACAAATGCAGCAATCGATGGAAAGTCTTCTGAAGTCGCAGAAATTGCAGATAATCAAACTGCGAGAGGAACTTGACAACGAGAAGCTGGTGAGTGATAGCTACTCTATATCTTAAATACAAGATGAACCTTGTATGAAATACTCAATATGAAGAAACACCTCCGATGTATAAATGAGTCACTTACAATAATTCACAGTATTCATACAAATATCTTGCCTTACCCTGTGAAACAAACCTAGCGTCTAAAGACCAAATTTATTTTGTAACAGATGTCAAAACAAAAGGAAGATGAATACGAAGAGCTTATTATGATCAAACGGAAAATGAAGCAATTGGAGCAAGAGTTGATGGTTGAAAAACGCTTGAAGCTCGAAGTCAAACAGAGCAAAGAAGAATGTCAGGCTGAGATTGACGAACTGCTCTCAGAAAATGAAGAAATTAAAAAGAAGTTGAGAAAATATCATCATGATCTTGAACGACTTCATGACGAAAACAGGTCTCTTGTCTCCGACTATAACTCCATGATGGACAGAGGTGAAGTCATAGAGGCAGAACAACAGCATCATTTGATGCAAGAACTCATGGAGGAAAAATTTCAAGAGATGAGAGCTGATTTTGTTAATGAAATTGAAAGATATCAATTCGAAGCTAAAGAATTTAAGCAAAAGTTCGAGCAAACTGCTGCAGAATTAGAAAAAGCTCAATCTGAATTGGAAGCAGTTGTTCTGTACAGACAGGATGATATTGACAGACTTTTAAAAGAAAAACAGGCCCTGAAAGTCGACCTTAAAGGAAAAAAGACAAAGCTGCAGTGCTTAGAAGCTTTAAATGGTGAGCTAAAAAGCAATCTGAAAGAAAAGGAAAGTCAACTAAGCCGATTTCAAAGCTTTTCCAGCTACAAAGAAAGCAATGGGCAACTAGATGCCTCTGAGACACCAATTTTAGAGAAATTCAAGGAGATCGAGCAACTGCATATAAAAGTAGAGGAATTACAAGACATAAATCCTGACGAAAAAACATTGAAGTTTAAAGAAGAAATGGATCAAGTAAAAAAAGATCAACTTGTTAAAAAAGGGGAGATTGAAGACCTTAATAAGAAAAATGAAGAGTTGAGACAACTTTTGAAAGAGCTTCAAGGAAAACTGCTCCATGAAGAATTGAGCCACGAGGAGTATGTGAAATCAACAAAAGAGCAAGAAAGAAAATTAGAAACAAGTCTTGCCGAATTTGAACAGGAGAACATTTCCTTGAAAAGAAAACTAACAGATGCAGAGATTCAAGTACAAGCACACTCAAAACAGCTCTTAGACATGAAAGAAAAACATAGAGAACTCACAGAGAAAGTTGACAACAGCATCGAGCGGGAGAAGTTTCAATCAGTCATGGATCAACTCGATAATCAAAGCTCTAAAATCGAGAGTTTGTTGAAGGAGAAAGAAAATCTTGAAACATCATTTAAGGAAGAGCAAGAAGATCTCAATGACAAGCTAGACAAAGTTCTTGATGCCAATGTTGATCTGGAGAAAAGCTGCATTGACCTAGAGAGTATTTTGGAACAAAAAGAAGCAACAATCAAAACATTAGAGAAATCTTTGAAGGAAATACAGGAAAATACCAAGGTAACAACAGCACCTTTGGCTGAAGAGAACAAGATGCTTAAGGATGACCTTGCAAAATCACTTGATGAAGTTGCTGCACTTAAGGCTCAGATAATCAAGTTGGAGAAAGATCTCGAAGCAAAGAAACAAGAAGCAACAGAGCGTTCGAAAGATATCAAAGAAAAGATTCAGACTTTTGAAAAAGAGAAGGTGTCTGCCAAAGGCCAAGTATCAGATCTAATGAAGAAGATCAAACAAATACAGGCAGATATTCACACCAAGGAACAAAATTATCAAATAGAAAGTCAAAAATTACATGAGCAGCTTCAACAAGCAAGGTCACAAGAAAAGAAGCTTGTGGAGGACAACTTAAATCTTAAGGAAAAGCTTGATATGCAAACCGACATTGTTACGGATCTGGATAAAACAATCCAAAAGCTACAAGAAGAAAACAGAGAGCAAGATGCTGCAAAATCTTCGATAGCGAAAATAAATTGTCGCGTTACTGAGTTAGAAAGCAGCTGCTCAAATTTGAAAGCAGAGTTGAAATCAAAAAAAGAAGAAATTAGACAGTCTTATGCAAAGCAAGCTGACCTGTTTAAGAAGATCAAAGACCGAGAAAATATGTGTGACATGCTTGAGAAAAAGCTTTCTACAACAGAAGAGCAAGCAAAACAAGAAAAAATGCATTGGCAAAACAACTCTAAGAAAGATTTGGAGCAAGCTAAATCAACAATTGATGAGCTGACAAAAAGCAAAGAAGAACTGCTTACGGAAAACAGAAAATTAAAAGAACAAGTAGCTAGTTGCGAGCAAAAACAGAAGCATCGCATAACTGTTGCTGGAAAGGAAAACGAGCTATCCGAAAAACTTCGAGAGCTGTCTATGAAACTTGAAGAGATGAAGGAAAGAGAAAAGCTAATCCAGAAGCATAATTATGAGATTAAGAAGACACTTGATGCAAAAGATCTTCTGCAACAGAAACTGGAAGAAGAAGTTAAAGTCCTCAATATAAAGCTGGAAACTAAGAAAGGTGAGGACAATGAGGCCATATCTAGCATGGATGCTTTGAAGAAAGAAGCTGAGGATTGGCAAAGAAAATTTGATGATCTTGCCTCTACCTTGTCCGATACTGAAGCTAACATAGAGATGATTGCTAAAAGGTCAGCAGCAAAAGAGAAAGATTTGGAAGCACAGAAGCAACACATAAAGGAAGAACTTGAAACTGCCAAATTTAAGCTGAAAGAAAAAGAGGCAGAACTGCTTTTGATGCAGAAAAGAAGTGAAAACAACGAACTGTTGTCTAAAGTGGTTGATGAAAAAGCAGAAGAATTAAAAGCAAAAAATCAAAGTATCCAGCAGCTTGACAAGGAGAACAAAAAAATAGTCGATGAAACGAAAAAGTTGGAACGAATAGTTACTGAATTAAAGAGGAAGACAAAAGAGCTTGAAACAGACAATAATGAGTTGAAACAAGGAAAGGGAGTCTTCGAAAAGCAACTAGAGAAGCAGAAGACAACATCTCGGATTCTCAAGAACACAGAGAACGATTTAGAGAAGGCCTATGATGAGATTCACGAGCTGAAATCCGAGAAAAAAGAATTGCTTTTAAAATGCGACCAGCTTCAAACAACACTCAGTCAAATGGAGAATCACCAGACAGTTGAAACTGAAAAGTAAGTTAAACATAGAACTTTAAAGATGTTTATAAATGTATTTTGTAGACATGCTTTATCTTCATGAACTTAGTCCACGTCTTTGTTCACGAAATTCCTTATTTAATCTTTGTAGATATTCCGTAAAAGTTGATTAAAGCCACGAGAAGGGGACCTATCTAGTAATTTATGCTCCAGGGAAGGGTGCTTAAAAAAGAGATGTCTGATAAATATCTTTGAAAAAGATTAATATTGACGCCTTTTATATTCTAATTTATTGATTATAGAGAATGTTGCAACCAAGATTTAGTCAATGAAAATATCTTTATCTTCATCAGAATCTTTAAGGTCATTAAATGAGTCGGAACAAAAAAATGGGGCTTATTTCAAATTTGACAATAGGAGAGTGGCTTTATTAGTTTTGCAGTACTTAAAATGGAGATGAAGAGGAGGGTTCTTTGGTGCCTATTCCAATTCTGATCCCAATCATATTTCAATATCTAGGACAATACAGTTTTAACTACGCCCATCCCTATATACCATCATTCGTATCAGTACATAATAATCCATGTTGTCAAATGTTACTTTATTTTATGCCAATAAAAACGAGTAAATCTACTTGTTTCATAAACTTCTTTTAATTTTTACCTTTAGCACTAAAGAGAATTTGGCCAACAAAGAGAGCTCTTCCAGTAGTTACGAATCTGACTTTGAAGAAGACAGCCAGTCTTCGGAAGAAAGCAACAATGATGAAAGAACAAAATCAGTAAAAGATTGCGCCTCTGATAAAGAAAAGTCAGCAGAAAAATCGAGTGAAAAGGAAGATGTGACTTTTGGCGACGATGACGCTTTTTTGGACATGTCAGAAGAAATTATGGAGTTTGAGGGCGAATATAATGTCACTGAAGACATTACAGTAGAAGAAGATTATCTTGCCAATCATCTTGATGAATATGATTATGTTGAGGCTATAGAGCCACTGGAGGAAGATGAAAAGCAAGAGAAGAAACTTGGAGACACCCCCGTCAAGGACTGTACTGCTGAAAAGAACACCAATGAAGTTAATCCTCACGAAAATCATGCTGCAAAAAGAGGACACGGAAGAAAAGAAGAGCAAAAAGAAGGTCAGTATAATAATATTTGTGATATTTTAAAAAGAATGAAAACTGGAACTAGAAATGGAATACTTGTGGTAGTTGTCATCTTGTCTGTATATTTTTGTATCGTTATTAGTTTTAATGACAGCTATAGTTGAACAGAGAACAATTTGAGGCTGTATTTGCTTGTTAAAAAAAGCATCACCATTACGACACTAAAAAGATGATAAAGAAGTTTAGAAGCATTTTAACAATTAGTTTCAGCAAAAACATGTTCACGTTTGCTGAATTTTCAACGGGCTTTTCTTAAAGACAAAATGCAAATAAGAACTGGCAAAGAGTTGTTCTTGTGAATTTGAATGATCTTTTTTACCATTTCCTTTTGACAGAAGTTAGTTCAAACAAGTATGGCATTGATGAAGAGGAAGATGACTTGCTTAGCTCGTTCGTGGCAAAACAAAAGACAAAAAAGACAAAATCATCTGCAAAGATCACAAAAATCCCATCTAAACAAAAGCAGATGGCTAAAGATTTGGGTTTTGACGACGATGTTGAAATCGACGATCTGATATCAGATATCGAAATGAGTGACGAGAGCCAAAGCAAAGGTGACAAAAAAACCAAAAAGGCCATTGGGAGTTCCAGTTCATTAGACGCATCAAGCCCCTCAGATTCAGGCAGCGACTCAGACACTGGCATCAAACCACAGCAAAGTGCACTTTTGTTTAGTCCATCTCTTACGTCACCAAAACCACTAGGAAGAAACATGCTGTTGCCTGCACTTCGGGCGAAACCAAGATCGTTGCCCTCTTTACACAATTTGAAGAAACCAAAATTTTAATATACTTAACTTTCCAATTATTTGATGTGTCGAATTTTTAATATCTCAAATAATAAGTCTTTTGTTGCTGGCATTTTTAACATTTGTATATAAAATTGAGTTTGTGTATCAAAGATTTTTCAGTCAAAAAACATGACACGTTCTTGCTTAAGTCTTGGCTTCTTTACTTATTGAAAATAATTTTTCTTGTTTGGCAAACTAAAAAAAATTATTTTGCTTTTAACAAAATTTAACGAAACATTTAACAAAATATTTACTTCAATTCAGAACTAAAAATCTCGCCTAATTTAAGGGCTGTTCAATTTTCCCAACGAAGTGGGACATTTCATCTGACTGGGACATTCTAAATGAGTAGAGCCATTTAAGAAATCCCATTTAAGTGAGTGATCCCATTTAAGTTTGGCCATTTCATCCGACTATACACGTTCTAATGAGCGCAAATACGTTGTTACCACTCGTTAAAAGAAACAAGCCTTACCTCATAGACTGGTATAGTTTTTAATGATTTCCTTGTGGCAAGATCCCACAATATTACAACTTTGTCACGTCCAGCACTGTAGTAAACAAAATAGTGTGGTAAATGCTAAAAAGTAGAGACTCAACACAGAATACTAAGTCATAAAGTTGTTAGGACCATTGAATAGTTAACAATTAGTTTTGAAACTTGTTACTTTTGCGATCCAACAGTATGGATTCTTCATATTATTTTCAAAGTTCATTTCATTCAGTTGCCCCGTACTGACCCTGTTGTCCAATGATATTATCTTTATTACTCTTTTACTCCTAGATCCCTAGCTCCATTTAAAAATCATTATCTCAAAGAGCCTTCTCGCTAATCGATTATCCTAGGTACTAGGTCTCTGCATTGCAGATCCGACTTAAAGATACCAGGTAAACTTCATGACATGACATAATGACATTTTAAAACATTACCTGATCATTTTCTCGTTGTCTTCGAAGAATGATAGAGAAGTCACATTACTGTAGTGGCCTTTTAGCGTCGAAATGCACCTAGGAATTACAGAAAATGAAACAATAATACATTTGCCTTGTGCTAATAAAACTAAAATTTAAAGTGCGTTCACATTTTCAAGTGATTTTCAATGTCTAGATTCTTGAATGGTTGTTATCTATGATAAACCCATAAATAATATCAAAATTCCACTAAAAAACATAAAAAAATGTAAAACTATCCAGTTTTCTATGCGCAAATGACCAAGCTCCACCCTTCTCAAGAAACCGTTTGTCGCCATAGACAACCCTACAACCTAAATTTCGCTAGAGATAACAAACTCATAATGTGCAGTACATAAACATAGCATTTGCTGCTTCTTTCGTCATCACTCACGTGCTAGTACTGAGATCCCAAATCCGAATGCAACTATCAGCTGACGATGAGAACAACATCAGTTTTGTCGGATCAGGGTGAAATTGCACCAAGCTAAGAAATAAGAATATAAATCAATATTAAGCACAACGGAAAACAATGAAGCTTTGATGTTGAATAAAAATTAAAATAGCTTTAGCATTCTCAGAATCATGTTTAAGTTAATAAGACACATACTGGCCTTGAAAATGTAGAAAAGTGTCCATGAATAACGTGACTGTGCAGTGAAATTCAACTCAGCCAATTTCATTCAACCAATTCAATTCAATTGATTTCATTCAAACAATGCACTATGTTTAATATACTCTTAAAGTCGATATGCAATAAAATATCGTTTTTCTATTACATCAGACACAACGACTGGCCAACGCTGCTTAGTACAACTTATGAGAGCCTCTGAAAGCCCTTAAATTTTTTGTATACAAATGTTCTTAAAAAATCAGCTCTGTTTTTCACCTGAAAGCTAAAATGAAGACAATATCCGTCTAATCAATATTGGAGATAAGGATACTAATAAAAAGTCATTAAGGCAACTCGAATAAAAGTTTCAAAAATTTCGACTTGGTGAAAGAGATGAGACACAGGGTTAATATGTACTTTAAAATTGAAAAGCTTAAATGCCTAAAATACACCTAACAGTGTTGAAGAATTATCTATATATATTGCAAGCAAGCAACATCAATTTTCTGGATGCTAGATGGTTTAAGAAAAACAGTTCCACTTTTCCAAATCACTAATGGATAAAACAAAGGAACAAAGAGTTAGTTCTGCATCATTTTCGAAGATATGACTCTTTGTTTATTAGCTTTCAACGCGAAATAGAATGAATGTTTACTCTCAAATTGGCAATTTCTTTGATTCTTTACAGATGTAATTCATCGCCATAACAATGGAACAGACTCCGGGGTCATTCAAAAAGTAGATTCCAATTTTGGGAATATCTATCCCCCTTGTTAGCATTCGCTCGTTTCCTGCTCGAGCACCTCTTTCTTTCATTACATCACTTCATTTCATCATTTCAATCACTGCCAAAATTACTTGGAACACCCAAAACTTTGCGCTGTGCTTTTCTATTTTTCATTTATTTTCCCGAATAAAACTACTACCGTCCCCCGTTCTCCCCAAAACAATGTTGAAAGTATAGAAAAATATCATACAAGGCAAACGAAAAAGCGTACTCCACAACCCCTTTTTTTATTTTTCTATAGTAAATCAACATTGTTCTTAGGGGGAGAGTGGGGTGGCTGTATTTGCCTTTGAAAACTGACGTTAGTGTTCCAAGACTTTTGGCCGTGATTGTAGTTATCTAATAAGGGGCACCGAATGGGGAGAGGAGGCCACACAACTGTCATTGCATACTGGGAACTGTCTCCATTTGCATATATCAGAAAGAGAAGTATGACAGAATATTATTTTTTTTGGCTTTACAAGTATTATCTCAGAAAAAGAAAAAAGTTTTCTCAATAGGGGGCTCAGGGGAGCAGAAGGGGAGCTGCGCCCCCTCCACTTTTTCTGGGCAATTCTAAAATATCATAGCTAATTACCGCCAGGATCAAATCTTTGATTGAACCGATATTACTTTTTGAAATTTGGATTCATGTGACCTCAATAGTCCTCTAGATAACTGAAAAGTCTTGCTGGCAAAGGTGGCAAAATATCATTAATCTAAATTCTACATCTTTAGATTTTTCTACTCAAGGACAGGTAGACAAGGTAGAGAAAGTGATATAAAGGGGGAGAAAACGAAAACAACTGAAACGTTCATTTTGTATAGAATATAGGGAAAGCTCTCCGCCCCCCACACTACTGGGCAAAATCCACTATACTCAGCATAAATTTACCTTCTCCTAGTAATACGAGAACACTAAATAACATACTGCACACTACAGTTTGCTTAATATGGTGATGTGATTAGCTAAAAACATATTGTAGTGTGGAAAATGCGTACGTTCATACGCAACACATTTTTACTCTGTTGTCGGATCAAAAATGGACTGCGAGATTGTGTTTAGGATTGATTGACCCAGTCCCTTGACTTTGTCTCCTCCACAAAGCAAGTTGTCAAGTATGAGTGGGTAATGATTCCAAGCAAACAAAAATAGGATTTTCCATAAGCAAACCTTTCTGATGTACAGCTGGATGCATTTCTGAAGTTAACTATCAGGCGTGCGAATGGTGTGATAGGCAGCTTTTCTTTGTAAACATTGGTTTCACAAAAGTTAAAATATTTGCAAAGATAATACCGTAATGCATAAAGTAGATGTCTTTCTTCTAAAAGAATTTTACTCCTAAAAACCAACTTCAGTATGAATACATCAAAGGGGTTTATCCTTTATCGTTTTTACTTTCTTTGCGGTGCCAGTTTTTAAATGTTTTCCTATTTCTGAAGTCCTTCTCTTCTTCCCTGGGCCAGGGGATTTTTCAATCAAACTCTCATCTCTAACTATCGTAGTTTTGTGGTTCTAAAACAAAAGGATAAAAATTAGTAATACAAAGGAGTTTGAAAAGCAAGGTTAATTATTTCCAAAAATATTGGAGAATTAATACAAGAGAAGGAATAACATATAGCAACTCAAATTCTTTCTACAAAACATATTTTTTAAGAATATAAATATGTTATTTGAAGTAACGAAATATGCAGATGTAAATCGTTGCGTCACTTTCAACTATAGTTACCTCCTTGTTTTCTTCTTGACTTGGTTCTGCTTCTAACGGGGAATCTCCTTCACAGGGCTCACTATTTTGGGTTTTAGATTCATGAATCGTCTCCTCCGTTCCATCTGCAGCCTCACTTTGGTGCTGATCCCATGTATCCATAGCGATGGGATCACTGAGATTTTCTGCTTGCTGGTTAGAAGCTTGGCCAACGGATTTATGGCTCTCGTTTTCAGCATTCATTTCTTCATCGATTTCCAACTGCTCAGATCTAGAAGAAGAAAAAGACAACTTGGCTCCTCGGAATAAGTGGGTAGTAATTAAACTGAAAATTCCTTGTTTTTCTGCACAGGTGTGCACTAGACTGCGAAAATACCATTTCAACTTTTTGCGAAAGGTAGTTAAGGGCATGGTAACTAATGATGTCACAAGAAACAAATCTTATTCACTCACGCTTTAGTGTCGACATCCTTGACAGAAAGTCGCATGGATTCCCATGTGTATTCGAGAAATGCCGATTGCTGCAGAAACAGACGGAAGAGTAATGCAAATGCTCTTTGACATGAATTTAATTGGAATTTTATGAAGCAATTTCAGTTTTTTTATTTATGTTATCAGACTTAAGTGAATCATTGATTTTAAATTTCAATTTTCTATTCAGTTTATATTTAGTAAAGAAATATGCAGAGGTCAATTAAATGTGAGAAAGTCTGTTTTGTTTTATAGTAGAAAATTGAGTGCATATATGTATCAATAAGGGTATTGTATTAGCGGGAGAATGATGCAGAATTTATTTTAAATGTGAGAAGGTACAATCTTTTAATGTTTAAGTTATATTTTTATGTTTAATGTGCATAATTGATCTTAGGCCATCAGCAAATCATATTGAAACGATATACAGACTGTTTATAAGACTGAAAATATCATACTACTTTTCACAACATTAATATTGAAGACACAAAAATGCATATCTTACCTGTAAAAGGCGATTCAGCCGATTGAAATGCCGTTCTAAAATTAAAAGTCACCAATTAGAAAAAATGAGATACAATCAAAAGGAAGAAATAGAAGTTCTTAATAAAACAAACAAAGAAAACCAGCATAGTATGTATATTAGGTTTCTTGAACTACGAAAACTGTTATACCCGTGTATGGAAGAATTGCTTCGATGTTGTCCTTCATATCTGACAGCTCAGTCAGTTCATCTGGAGACTTCAACTTCAGGATAATGGATAGTGCTGCAAGAAGAAACCAAGTTGGTAGCAACTATTGCTTGGTCACGTGATGATTCAGAAATATATTGCAAAAATAGTCAGCACAAAGAAACATGCATATGAAGAAATTGAGCAAAGAAGTTAAAAAAGCATGGGAATGATGACGTCACAAAATACATTTTGCCTGAAGTTAATAAAAAAAGTTCCTTGAAATATGCAAAACAATTTAGTGACTTTATAAAACTAACAGTGAACGGGTTGGTTGGATTGGATTATAAATTCAGGAATTCATTTATGAAAACCAAGACCAATTAAAGGCAGTTTGCTAAGGAAAGAGCAAATACCCTCGTTGCTATATTTCCGTATATTCGGGAGAAATCCGACTTTGCTATCACATCGCCATTTTTCTTTATTAGCATATAAGGTTGGAAAATAAAGTTTGAATCAAAAAATCTAAAAATATTCGATGAGATTAAAAATGAAAATTACCTGATTGTGTAGCGTGGCAGTTTTTGGCATTTGTGTTCCAGTCTCGCATATACTTGAGAATCAAATCTTTAAAATTGAAAAGCGATATAGGTAAATATTTTAAACAAAAGCATTCAAAGAAGAAAATGAAAGAAAATACAGAAAACGTTTTTCAATTCGAATTCTGAGAGAATTCGGTGACACAAACGCTGATTAGACAATCGCCAAATTTCATCCATTCCCTCTTTGGGGAGCATGAATTTGGGGATGTTTTGTTTGCATCAATGACTTTTTTACCAAGAATAACAAAACTTTGAAAACAGCCAGTTTAGTCACAATTCCTTATAGAACGAAACATGATCGAAACAGCAATATTTTCAACCATTAATGAAACATCACTGCCTCTTTGATTGCCTTTAAATTTATTGGTTTGCTCCAGAATCTAGCCTTGAAACACTTCGCATCACAGACAAAAAGAACATAATAGAAAATAGTGAATGTAAAAATTTCACCAACCTATTTGATCGTCTCGCAACCCACTCAAGACTGAGGCTAGCCTCTCCTCTCCATTGGCATCAGCTAGTAATTCTAAAAAGCAATGACGTCATTTGAAGCATTCCCTAAAGGTAGTAGAGATTGGCAATTGGGACCATAAAATGGCATCTTATGTAGAGAACCCCTGACCCCTTAATTTTTGATTAGTAGACCCCACTCATCGATGCTTTTTATTAGAGGAGATACACAAGTGTCGGGATAAAGAAACAAAGGTCTTCAAAGCACGTGCAACTAAAAACACCCATATTTCAGATGGGTATATTTGACATGTTTGTTCTTTGTCAAGCAATATAAAATATCAAAAAATTTTCTGCTCGAATACCAACTGATTTTAAAGTATTTACCTTTTAAAATTGACAACACTGTAAACGGTCTTTCAAGTGACAGCGCAAGGCCGATGGCTTTCGTAAATTTCTTTTTGCCAAGCAAATTTGATAATTCTTGGTCCCTTAAAGATAAAATGAATTACAAATATCAATCTTATTCAACCCTACACCTTAAATTTAATTTGATGGACTCAAATTACCAAGAAACTTCAAACTCTGGGCAGAGAATGGACAAGGAGAGTTCATTTTTCTCTGACATAGAGTCATTTTCTCCTTCGTTATTACCTAATTGTACGAGAAATGGAGAAAGTCATCACTTATCAAAAGAGTGGAACATATTCTAAAAACAATTAAACAACAGTGAAAAGATTCCTATTGTGAAATTAAACCCCAAATTCTAAAAGACCAATAAACAAAACCAAATGTTTATAAAACCAAATGTTAAAGATATCAACACTCAAATGTGAATAATACTGCTCCCATTTGCTAAAACAACAACCCCACGTGAAATTTCTACAATATTCTTCGTAAAACTAACTAATAAAATTATTTAAAACTCAGTTATTTGATACTTAGTCCTTACCAATACTTGATACTTAATGAAAAAAATACCATAAAACAAAAAAATGTAAGAAGTTAACAGCTCGGTGGCTTTTTATTCGTGAATCACCACGATATACTTGATATTTTTCAATACAATACTGTCAAAAAGTATCAAAGTCTGAAAAAGAGATCAGCTCAAACTCTCTACAACACTTTCAGTTGTTGTCACCCTCAATATTATCATACTCTAACAGAAACATCATAGGCCCACGAAGTTTTCTGTTTAAACTACTTCTAATAACTTCTATCTGTAACTGCTTACTTCAGAATCATATTCTCTTGCTTTGCATCTTCTTCTAATCTTTCTTCTTCCGTAACATCCTAACAGAAAATAATTGTAACTTTGATAACAACTAGAGTACCATAAGAAACAGCATCACAACACAAAGTACAGTGACATTGAAACTGAAACGAAGATCAATGGAAATGGAAAGGAAAGTAATGGTACGGCTTACTTTGAACATAATTCAAGGAAAGAAATGTATAAAGGCAACAAACATCACGGCTCTCTATATCATTTTCTGAAGTTTCAACTATGACACTGGCAACGATTTTATAACTTCTACTTTTTAAGATATTAATAAGGCATATGCTCATTTGTTGCTAGTACAGTGACATTTTCACTTACCTTCCAAATGTTCAACACAGAATCTCCTCCTCCTGTAACAAGAGTGTCTTCAGTCTTGTTCAAAGCCAACGACCAAACCTAAAACATAGTTTAAGGTTCATGGACCTTGAGTCAAAGGTATTTGGAACTTCAATAATCTACTTGCCTTTCATAGCAAGAACAATATTGCAAATAGATTTAAAAAATCAAAAGTGATGTTGACTTCGACGAGTTATACGTCAGAATCTTTACCGACTTGTTAGAACGAAATTGCAAAGCTACTTTCTAAAAAATATACTATTAACTAAAACAAAGAGATTGATGACTTGAAGAAATTAAAAGATTCTACATTACAAAGCCAAAGTAAACTTTAAAAAACAAACTTTATCTGCATGCCCATCCAGAGTATTTAGGCATTCGTTGGTTTTCACATTCCATATTTTGATTAGGCCGTCTGATCCACTAAAATGAAAAACAAGTTTTGCAAATTTAACGTAAATAAATCACGTTTGCTAACTGGGTTATGAGAAGGCTACTAGAGAAAGAAGTTATTGAAGTTCTATCCATTCACTAGACTTGCTTACGTGCATTAAAAGGTATAAGATAAAGTCGTCTCGGAAAGGTGAAGAAAAAGTTTGATCAATAAAATCAACTAAAATTGATTGATTGTCAGGAGGCAAACAATACCGGGATACTTTGCAATAATTGACATTCCAAAATTTTAGAAATCCGATTCTTAATTTTAAAAACAGGTATTCACAATCTTCCAGGGGATTCCATGTACGTTAGTGATTGACAGCAGCAAGGCAATAATTTGTGAATACCTTGATATTATCTGCATCCCACGTGTCATGAATTCAAGCCTCAGCACCGAATTGGTATGACCTTCCAGTGTCTAAAACGAACAAATGCTACTTAAATTCAAATATTTATTAACATTTGATTCCGTCGATTGTTTCTGGCAAGGAAAAATATGTCTCAAGGGCATATGGGTTTTAATGTTTAAATTTCTCATGTTTAAATTTAAATTTTTCATCTTGAATTCTAGTTTTGATGATTACCATATCGTCTATAATCTAGGCTTGGAAGAACCTAATCTAGGCTTGGGTGAACTTAATCTAGGCTTGGGTGAACTTAATCTAGGCGTGGGTGAACTTAATCTAGGCGTGGGTGAACTTTAGGACAACTACTCTGACTAAAGTATCTTATCAAGTCAAGCAAACATTAGCAATTTTCTCAATCCCACCTTCACACAAGTTAAATCTTTAATTGCCCATAGCTTAATTGTCGAGTCGGCTGATGCTGTTGCTAGGCATTTATCGACTGGAGAAAACGCTGCGCACCAAACTCCTCGTTTGTGACCTCGCAGCGTCCCGTACGTGCCTCCGTCTGATGCAAGCCATAACTAGAATCCAAAAGAAGCTGATGAATTATTTAAAAATTACCAAAAAGAATGTTTCAAATCAAAATGATCTTTAGTTATTAATGTTTTACCCAGCCAATCAAAGATAAAGCTTCCTCTTTGTCTCAAAAAAGTGTTTGATGGCCTACCTTTGCTGTTTTATCTTGAGACCCCGAAGCGATGAGTTTGTCATTTGGAGAAAACACAACAGAGTTGATGTCCTAAAAACATATTTTTGCATGAAGTTTATTTCAATAAAAGAAGTCATAATATAGAATAAACTACCTAAAAAAGATGCAATGAAACGTAAAAGATCTTTCTGTTCCAGTATCTCCAGAGGCCAATACATCTTAAACACTTTGTCTTATACATTTGAAATTCTATATTTTTAAGTAATCAAATGCTTTTACAGTGAATTTATTCCGTTTGATATGAGGAAGAATGGGTTAAGCGTATTTAAATAATTATATTCACACTGTAAAGCTCTGGGTCGATAAAAATTGGAACTTTTTAGAAGAAATTGGAACGATAAAAATTGGAACTGAAGAAGAATATCATGACAAACCTTATCATGGGCTTTCACAGTCCACACAGCTTGAATCTTTGATAAACCATTATCCTGTCAAATTTATTCATAGATATGATAAAGACCAATTCAATGAATGGATGAGGTTAGAACAAATATTTTCTTAATGGACGAGGCTCTACCCTCCATGAACATTTTTTAATTTTCTAAACTTTTTTGTTTTTTCAAAAAGTAAACATGGTTTACTTAGCCCACAGAAATGATTTCTTGCCTTCAAAGGAAAACAGGATTTAATGTGCTTTCTAAGTAATGTTTGGTTTGCATTGGATAACTCCATCTTAAGAGTATAAACCTATGGTATCACCTCGAATATTTGTGGGACTTTCCAGCACTTCAGAGTTAGATCTTGACTTCCGGTTACTAAATGATCTGTGCTTCTTCTGTTGAAACAAGTAGAAAATGTACCTTAACTTTAATGCAATTATAATCATTTTATAAAGTCTGTTTATTTCAAATATATTAAACATAAACAAAAGCGAGCAAGAGCAACACAAAAATGTGTTGAATGATTTTAAAGGTGCAACATCATTCAGAAATGCTTCCTGGTCTAGCAATGACCTATAGAGTTGGATTTGATCTAATGAAGTTGCATAAACTGGATAATATGCCGACAAAGTACCCCTGCTTGGCAAAAAACAAAATCCCAAATGGGAACTCCTTGCGAGTAACAGCAAAAGGGACTTCAAATGATACCCTAGGTTTGAGATGCAAACCGACTGAATGAACACTGATCTCTATAAACGATGAAATAATATTGACTAAAACACAAGCAGATAAGAGCAGCAAAACAAAGCTCGTACCTCATTCAGAGAGGTTTTGGGTTAGAAAAGAGGTCATGCATTTAATGTGAAAGCCTGTGTAAAGTTAGAGAGTAAAAAAACTTCAATGTTACTCTTTACATCACTGCTTAGTTTATATACTGTGAGCAACAGAAGGTAAAAAAATGATCAAGTCATGGAGAAAAGATCCAGACACTTCTTTCTATAAACTGTATTACTTACTTCGGCCAAGCAATAGTTCCAACTGCATGCGTATGGCCAACCCCTAAGGCCACGCATGAAAAGGTTTTGTCATCGCCCAGTCTCCAGATCCTTAGGCTGTTATCCTTTAATAAATAAGGCAAAATAAAATAGGAAAAAGACTTAATTATCAATGTGAGAACAAATTCAAGTTCAAGATAAAGCCATTGGAAGATCAGTAGATGATTTACTTAGGAAGCAAAAAGGCCCTCTCAAAATGAAGTACTACATATCAAGCTTATTTACTCCTCTGCTATTCTACATTTGAAAGAAGCCCTCATTTAATAGAGTAGACATTTTAGAAAAAAAGATAAAGCCTGGCCAATAATACGTGTTGAGCCTACCTTTGAACATGAAGCGATGTATTTTCCATCGAAACTTGCATCTAGTGCCATTATTGTATCTAGAACGGGAAATTATCATGTGCCACAATTAACAAGCTAACAAACTAAAGGAATTAAAAAAAACTAAATTATACGGTGTTGCAAATAAATTCTGCTATCATACACACAAAACATTGTACTTCGATTTTATTTCACTAAAATCATTAAATCACAGTTTTATCAAAAACAAACAAGGTACTTTCTAATGTTTTACCAAAGACTTGAAATCATTTTAAAAACTACAGTGTAAGTTCTGAGTTTTTCCACTGTCAAAAATCTCAATTTGAAACAAACCTGTGTGTCCATTCAATATTCTGCAATCCATGGTTTCTCTGTCAATAACTTTAACATCAGGGCTGTTTGATGCGATCGAGAGAAGGGAGTGGTCTTCCCCCACAAACTTTAAGTCCAGAACTTCGTCCAGGTGTCCGACAAACTATACACGAGAAAAATTCATCAACAAAATAAAAAGAGTCGATTATTGTCTAATTATATTATAAAAGCTAGGGTGTTCTCTTAAATAGGCAGAATGAGAGAAAAAAACAATAATAAAAGCTTGAATTATTATGTCAACGAAAATAGAGATGCAACTAAGGGACAAAATAGACGAAATAAGTTACCTGTTTTAAGATTTTCAGTGAGTTCAAGTCATAAAGGACAATATTTTGGTCATCGGAAACAGTAACGATGCAATTGAGAGCTTCATTGAGGACACACTGGATAACCGTTGATGGAGGAGCAGGGTTTTCACAATTACTGTCCACAGCTTTATTTGCAGATCTCTCTGGGGCAAAGATGCACTTGCCATCACGAACACTCCATGCCCGAATGATGCCTGAAAATTTGATGCAAACAGTCAACTTGTGTCATACTCTGAGAATTCAAGTCTGATAAGCGAGCATTATGTTTTGAGAAAAACTGAAATTTTTTTCTTCTCTTTACAATAAATTGGGTTAATGGAAAGTTTTACAGTGCACAGAAAACCAATCATATTTGTCGACATTGTTTCAGAAATTAATTATAGAGTGAATTTTTACATAACATTGTCCATAAATTGGACCAAATATATTCACCTTTTTCACCAGCAGTTATAAACTTAACATTTTGCTCCTCTTCTGCTGTCATGCACCATTCTAATTCCTTATCACGAGGCAGAACAATCACAGATTCCACTGCCTGTGGGAAAAAGAAAGCAAGTGATGATTTCAAAGTACCATTTCGAATTAACTTACTAAAGTTACTCCCCACCCCTGCAGCAATGTTGGTTTTCTGGAAACTACCCAAGTAACGGCAATCGAAATGAGTAGAAATAAGCGTATCAATATTGACTGTGGGGGGTGGGGAGCGTATTTGTTCAAGACAACAATTCGCCAGCCAGTCCAACAACTTTTGGCCAGGATTGTAGTTTAACAGAGCAACCTTTTCGAAAAATAACAGGTTCACTAGCTTAGATTAAGTTTAGTTAACTTTCAATATACTTCATCCAAAATCGTCCCAAATTCCCGTAACAAAAATATCAATTTGACGTAACAATCATCTGGAGGCGGCCACCGTCATGTATAAAAGGGCGCACCATGATTAGACAAATCGTGCTTCAGTTTTCACAACTGTGAGTATCGGTGCATTCCACTTGTGGATTTGCACTTGGTTTCGTGTTCTTGTGTTTCTTACGAGGAGACAGCACACGGCGAAATGGCGAGTTTCAGTTCGGACGGTAGCGTCCGTTGTTGGATATGCATGAGGAACGGCGAGAATCGGTTTTTCAACGGTCATGCCGCACGGAAAGTTCACGAGGAGACGGTGCACGCACCACGTTACTCCCAGGACAATAATGGAAATGCAGATGCAAGTTATCGTTGGTATACCAAGGGATATGCATCTCATACCACAAATATTAACGGTAAGTACGTCTTTCGTTATATACATCAATCTACCTTGCAAAATTTGTCTCACGAAAGTTAATCGAGAATCGAAATGAAAGCAGGTATGAAACCTTTGCATAGACACCACTGCATCGAAATTTCGAACGAATGATAAACATTGGTATTTCAATGTATAAACCTAACAATTTTCTATACTACTACATCTAAAAATTCTAAAGGCCTGTTTTTATGAGCAATAACGAACAATAACCAAATTCCCTTACCAATTATAGTAATAATGTAACGTTTTTTCTCAATTTAGGGTATCATTCAAGCAGCAGTGCAACGCCTACAAAGTTAGGCAAAGCATGTTTCAACCAACTTGAAACTCTCAGAAGGAAACTATATTTCCAAGAGGAGAGAACAGCGGATACCCCAGAAGGCCTTCATTTGGCTAAAATTGATCAATGGCTTGAAAACGGACCCGATGTTCGCCAGTACGAAATCAAGTCACTTAACACGAGGTAAATTCATTCATTTTAAACATCTTCTGGTCAGCTATGAACTCTTTTTTAGCATGTTATAATTTAATCAACTTTAACTTAATTAAACATCCTTTACACAGAGTCAAACAAGCTCAAGATGAGATCAATGCTAGAAAGGCGGTTATAAAGAAATTGCAAGCAGATCTCGATAATGCTCAAATGACCCTGACTGAGTCTCAGATCAAAGAAACACAACTGCAAGAGGAGCTTGAAGCAGCTAAAAGGCAACTAAAGAAAGCTACAAATGAGCTTCACCTTGCACTGGGTAAGCAGAATTACGCGTATTCGACAGTTTTAAGCAATCTAAAAGATATTCCAGAGATTGCAGCGACTAAACTTTGCTTCATAACAAAGGAAATGTCACCAAATCATTACTATCTTCAAAATTACATGAAGTGGTTTAATTTTGCAAAAATGAGTAGGAGCCTCGGAACAGGCGATGAGCAACCTTCAATTTCACGAAAACTATCGGTTTTTTTAAAGATTTTTCTTCAAAACTTGTCAATTTTTCTGAAAAAAGACTAGTTTCACACGTGTATCTTTCGTGAATTAACGTGCCTCAACGATCTAATTTCAAAGGAGAGGAAGATTTCAAAGAAAATTCTTGTTCTTGTCCAGTCGTCATAATATTTCTATTATTGATATTCCTATTACTTCACGTCAATGCCATTTTAGGGGTCATTGAACATGAAAGGGAACAACGTATACAAATGCAGCAATCGATGGAAAGTCTTCTGAAGTCGCAGAAATTGCAGATAATCAAACTGCGAGAGGAACTTGACAAAGAGAAGCTGGTGAGTGATAGCTACTCTATATTTTAAATACAAGATGAACATTGTATGAAATACTCAATATGAAGAAACACCTCCTATGTATAAATGAGTCACTTACAATAATTCACAGTATTCATATAAATATATCTTCCTTTTCCCTGTAAAAAGAACCTATATTCTAAAGACCAAACTTCCCTCGCATTCAGATGTCAAAACAAAGGGAAAATGAATACGAAGAGCTTATTATGGTCAAACGGAAAATGAAGCAATTGGAGCAAGAGTTAATGGTTGAAAAACGTTTGAAGCTCGAAGTCAAACAGAGTAAAGAAGAATTTCAGGCTGAGATTGACGAACTGCTCTTAGAAAATGAAGAAATTAAAAAGAAGTTGAGAAAATATCATCATGATCTTAAACGACTTCATGACGAAAACAGGTCTCTTGTCTCCGACTATAACTGCATGATGGACAGAGGTGAAGTC